>NW_028226367.1:0-45928 GCF_052327205.1 Somniosus microcephalus | reverse complement strand
TCTCAACAGTGGAGTGTCTGGTCTCGGGCCCTGGAGGGTTCGTGAAAAGAAGGCCACGGGTCTCCCCGCCTGATTAAGGGTAGCGGCCCAGGGCAAGTGGGATGCATCGCTTTCCACCTGGAAGGGATCGGATTCGCTCCACCTGCGTGCATGGTGGCTTTGGCAATGTACTTCCTTGATCACTAGGTGGAAGGCTAAGCGAGGCACTCTGCCGTCCCGGGAAAGTCGAGGACCTTGATCAGCGGACGGGCCCTTGTCCGACATAGCTAGCGGGACCCACTGGCGTAATCAGAGAAAACCCTAGGCCACCTCTTCAGGGCCTTGAGGCAGTGGGGCAGTGGGCAGTCTCCTCATCAAGGGCCCGCAACCTGCCTACTCCATTGAGGAGGTCAGGGGCCATGACCAGGAACTGCCAAGTCTGCGCTGAGTGCAAACCGCACTTTTATAGACCAGACAGGGCTCACCTGATAAAAGCCACTCGCCCCTTCGAGCGCCTGAGCGTTGATTTTAAAGGGCCTCTCCCCTCCTCCGACCGCAATGTGTACTTCCTCAATATTATTGATGAGTACTCCCGTTTCCCGTTCGCCATCCCCTGCCCGGACATGACCAGTGCCATGGTCATTAAATGTCTGAACGGCCTCTTCACCCTGTTCGGTTTCCCCAGCTATATCCATAGCGACTGGGGCTCATCGTTTATGAGCGACGAACTCCGTCAGTACCTGCTCGCTAGGGGTATTGCCACAAGCAGGACCACCAGTTACAACCCCCGGGGGAACGGACAGGTGGAAAAAGAGAATGCGACAGTTTGGAAGGCCGCCCTGCTAGCCTTAAAGTCTAGGGGCCTTCCGACCTCCCGCTGGCAGGATGTGCTCCCCGATGCGCTCCACTCTATTCGTTCACTGCTCTGCACTGCCACTAACGCCACCCCTCATGAGAAAATGTTTGTCTTCCCAAGGAAGTCCACATCGGGGACATCGCTACCACCATGGCTGACGTCCCCAGGGCCAGTCCTACTGAGAAGACACGTGAGGACCCATAAAATGGACCCCCTGGTCGAGAGGGTCGACCTCCTCCACGCCAACCCCCAGTATGCTTACATTGCGTACCCGGACGGGCGGGAGGACACAGTCTCCATAAGAGACCTCGCACCCTCGGGGGCCGCAGTAACCCACTACCCACTACCACCCCCCCCCCCACGATCCGATATCCAGCCCCAGCAGACGGCAGGCCTGGGCCCCGCGACCCGCTCGACATCTACGAGGACTACACACCAGTGCCCCAGCTTACGCGGGACTCGACGCCGGAAGCTTCACTACCCCTGCCGTCGCCACGTCAATCACAGCGGCAGACAAGACCTCCGGAGAGACTCCAATACAGTAACTTTTAATACACTTCACCCCGCCGGACTCAATTTTAAACAAGGGGTGAATGTGGTAAACCACTGTTTGTATTCCACTGTGCACATGCCTGTACATGCCTCGGCTGACTCCTCCCACGAATCCAGGTATAAAGGTGACTGCTCCACAGCCCCTTTGTATTCTGGACCGGTCGACCACTCGAGGCACACCTTCATTCTCTTGTTAATAAAAGCCTGTTAATTACTCACTTAATCTCAGTCTTTTGAGTTATTGATAGCGCATCAATTTTATTAACAAGATTTTTATAATGGAGAAGATGCCTACCCACCAGCATGCCTGGACTTAGATCATCGGGAGGCGGACTCATCCACCAAGTTTACTCACTGGCTTAGGTGTTTCGAAAAATTCAATACCGCCTCCGCTGCAATCAAATCGGACGAGGACAAACTGGATGTCCTGACCTCCAAAGTGAACCACCGAGTGTACTCGGTCATCCAAGACGCGACCTCGTACGCGGATGCTATCAAGCTCCTCAAGGACCAGTACACGCGCCCAGTGAACGAAGTGTACGCCAGGCACCTTCTGGGGAGTCGTAAACAGCAACCTGGGGAATCGACCGAGGAATACCTTCAGGCACTGTCTGTGCTTGGCCGGGCCTGTGGTTGTAAGGATGTAAAGGCCGCCGGGTACACAGAGGAACTTATCCGGGACGCTTTTGTAGTGGGCCACAAGTCCAATTACACCCGACAGCGACTGTTGGAGCAGAGTGACCTCGACCTCAACAAGGCCTCTGAACTCGCACTATCATTGGACGCAGCCTACCGGGGCATGGATGCCTACTCCTCTGCACCGTGGACGCCGCGGGGAACGACAGCCTGGGACACGGTAGGACCGTCTCACAGCGCCGTGCCACCCCAGCCACATCCCAGCAACGGCCCAACTACCGCAGCAGTGTCCCAAGGCCAGACAGCAGTGCCCCAAGGCCAGAAATGCTACTTCTGTGGCCAGGCCAAACACCCCAGAGCGCGCTGCCCGGCGAAAAATGCGATCCGCTCGGGCTGCGGGAAGAAGGGACACTACGCCAGCGTCTGCAGGGCCAAAGCCACCCCGAACCCCAGCAGCGCCGCATGTGGGCCGTGCGGGCCGCCATCTTGGGCCTCCCCAGCCATGTGCGAACCACCGGAACAGCAGCCATTTTGGACGCCTCCAGCCACATGGGGATCATGGACGCCGCCATCTTGGACAACAGCCGGGACGCAGCAGGCCCCCAACACCGCCTCATCTGATACCCGCAGCGACACACCGAACCCTACGCTGGCCTCCGTTACACTGGACCAAGCGAGACCGCACCAGCTGGCCAGTTCCACAATGGACATTAAGGTAAATGGTCACGAAACAATCTGCCTTTTTGACTCTGGGAGCACGGAGAGCTTCATCCACCCCGACACGGTGCGGCATTGCTCTCTCCCAGTCCTGCCTGCGCACCAGCGGATTTCTATGGCCTCCGAGTCCCAGTCGGCGGACATTGGCGGCTACTGCGTGGTGACACTTGTAGTAGACGGGACTGTGTACGATAATTTTAAACTTCTGGTCCTCCCCGACCTCTGCGCTGCCGTTCTACTGGGGTTAGATTTTCAGTGCCACCTTAAAAGTGTTACGATGGCGTACGGTGGACCCCTCCCCCCACTCACAGTCCGCAACCAGCAGATTCCAAATTGCCCGCCGTGCACCAGGTGCAACCTCTCCATGCTCAGAGTCACCCCCCTCCCACTGTTTGCTAACCTCACCCCCGACTGTAAGCCCATCGCCACAAAGAGCAGGCGATACAGTGCCGGGGACAGGGTTTTCATTAAAACCGAAGTGGAGCGGCTCCTGAAGGAAGGGATTATTGAGGGCAGCACCAGCCCCTGGCGAGCTCAGGTTGTGGTCGTTAAGACCGGCGAGAAGCAGCGCCTGGTCATCGACTACAGCCAGACAATAAATCGCTACACCCTGCTGGACGCTTACCCACTCCCCCGCATAGCTGATATGGTCAACCAGATCGCGCAGTACCGCGTCTTCTCGACCATTGACCTGAAACCAGCGTACCCCCAGCTCCCTATCCACCCTGAGGACCGCCAGTAGACTGCCTTTGAGGCAAACGGCCGCCTCTATCACTTCCTTAGGGTTCCCTTTGGCGTCACCAATGGGGTCTCCGTCTTCCAAAGGGAGATGGACCGGATGTTCGATCAAAATGCGTTGCAGGCCAGTTTCCCATATCTGGACAATGTGACCATTTGCGGCCATGACTTGCAGGACCATGACGCAAACCTCGAAAAATTCCTCTGCACCGCCAAACTCCTCAACCTGACGTATAACAAGGAGAAGTGCATATTCCGCACAACCCGCCTCGCCATCCTTGGCTGTGTTGTGGAACACGGAGTCATCGGCCCCGACCCCGACCGGATGCGTCCCCTTATGGAACTCCCACTGCCCCACTGCCTCAAGGCCCTGAAGAGGTGCCTAGGGTTTTTCTCTTATTACGCCCAGTGGGTCCCCTACTATGCGGACAAGGCCCGTCCGCTGATCAAGTCCACCACTTTTCCCGTGACGGCAGAGGCCCGCTTAGCCTTCCACCGTATCAAGGAAGACATTGCCAAAGCCACCATGCACGCAGTGGACGAATCCATCCCCTTCCAGGTGGAAAGCGATGCATCCGACTTTGCCCTGGCCGCTACCCTTAATCAGGCGGGGAGACCCGTGGCCTTCTTTTCACGAACCCTCCAGGGCCCGGAGACCAGACACTCCACTGTTGAGAAGGAGGCCCAGGCTATTGTGGAGGCTGTGCGTCATTGGAGGCACTACCTGGCCGGAAAACGATTTACCCTGCTCACTGACCAGCGTTCAGTTGCTTTCATGTTTAACAACAAGCAGAGGGGCAAAATCAAAAACGACAAGATCTTGAGGTGGAGAATCGAACTTTCCACCTACAATTACGAGATCTTGTACCGGCCCGGGAAGCTCAATGAACCCCCGGATGCTCTATCGCGTGGCACCTGCGTCAACGCGCAGATCGATAGACTGCGGGCCCTCCACAATGACCTCTGCCACCCGGGGGTCACCAGGTTCTTCCACTTCATCAAGGCCCGCAACCTGCCTTACTCCATTGAGGAGGTCAGGACCATGACCAGGAACTGCCAAGTCTGCGCTGAGTGCAAACCGCACTTTTATAGACCAGACAGGGCTCACCTGATAAAAGCCACTCGCCCCTTCGAGCGCCTGAGCGTTGATTTTAAAGGGCCTCTCCCCTCCTCCGACCGCAATGTGTACTTCCTCAATATTATTGATGAGTACTCCCGTTTCCCGTTCGCCATCCCCTGCCCGGACATGACCAGTGCCATGGTCATTAAATGTCTGAACGGCCTCTTCACCCTGTTCGGTTTCCCCAGCTATATCCATAGCGACTGGGGCTCATCGTTTATGAGCGACGAACTCCGTCAGTACCTGCTCGCTAGGGGTATTGCCACAAGCAGGACCACCAGTTACAACCCCCGGGGGAACGGACAGGTGGAAAAAGAGAATGCGACAGTTTGGAAGGCCGCCCTGCTAGCCTTAAAGTCTAGGGGCCTTCCGACCTCCCGCTGGCAGGATGTGCTCCCCGATGCGCTCCACTCTATTCGTTCACTGCTCTGCACTGCCACTAACGCCACCCCTCATGAGAAAATGTTTGTCTTCCCAAGGAAGTCCACATCGGGGACATCGCTACCACCATGGCTGACGTCCCCAGGGCCAGTCCTACTGAGAAGACACGTGAGGACCCATAAAATGGACCCCCTGGTCGAGAGGGTCGACCTCCTCCACGCCAACCCCCAGTATGCTTACATTGCGTACCCGGACGGGCGGGAGGACACAGTCTCCATAAGAGACCTCGCACCCTCGGGGGCCGCAGTAACCCACTACCCACTACCACCCCCCCCCCCACGATCCGATATCCAGCCCCAGCAGACGGCAGGCCTGGGCCCCGCGACCCGCTCGACATCTACGAGGACTACACACCAGTGCCCCAGCTTACGCGGGACTCGACGCCGGAAGCTTCACTACCCCTGCCGTCGCCACGTCAATCACAGCGGCAGACAAGACCTCCGGAGAGACTCCAATACAGTAACTTTTAATACACTTCACCCCGCCGGACTCAATTTTAAACAAGGGGTGAATGTGGTAAACCACTGTTTGTATTCCACTGTGCACATGCCTGTACATGCCTCGGCTGACTCCTCCCACGAATCCAGGTATAAAGGTGACTGCTCCACAGCCCCTTTGTATTCTGGACCGGTCGACCACTCGAGGCACACCTTCATTCTCTTGTTAATAAAAGCCTGTTAATTACTCACTTAATCTCAGTCTTTTGAGTTATTGATAGCGCATCAATTTTATTAACAAGATTTTTATAATGGAGAAGATGCCTACCCACCAGCATGCCTGGACTTAGATCATCGGGAGGCGGACTCATCCACCAAGTTTACTCACTGGCTTAGGTGTTTCGAAAAATTCAATACCGCCTCCGCTGCAATCAAATCGGACGAGGACAAACTGGATGTCCTGAACTCCAAAGTGAACCACCGAGTGTACTCGGTCATCCAAGACGCGACCTCGTACGCGGATGCTATCAAGCTCCTCAAGGACCAGTACACGCGCCCAGTGAACGAAGTGTACGCCAGGCACCTTCTGGGGAGTCGTAAACAGCAACCTGGGGAATCGACCGAGGAATACCTTCAGGCACTGTCTGTGCTTGGCCGGGCCTGTGGTTGTAAGGATGTAAAGGCCGCCGGGTACACAGAGGAACTTATCCGGGACGCTTTTGTAGTGGGCCACAAGTCCAATTACACCCGACAGCGACTGTTGGAGCAGAGTGACCTCGACCTCAACAAGGCCTCTGAACTCGCACTATCATTGGACGCAGCCTACCGGGGCATGGATGCCTACTCCTCTGCACCGTGGACGCCGCGGGGAACGACAGCCTGGGACACGGTAGGACCGTCTCACAGCGCCGTGCCACCCCAGCCACATCCCAGCAACGGCCCAACTACCGCAGCAGTGTCCCAAGGCCAGACAGCAGTGCCCCAAGGCCAGAAATGCTACTTCTGTGGCCAGGCCAAACACCCCAGAGCGCGCTGCCCGGCGAAAAATGCGATCCGCTCGGGCTGCGGGAAGAAGGGACACTACACCAGCGTCTGCAGGGCCAAAGCCACCCCGAACCCCAGCAGCGCCGCATGTGGGCCGTGCGGGCCGCCATCTTGGGCCTCCCCAGCCATGTGCGAACCACCGGAACAGCAGCCATTTTGGACGCCTCCAGCCACATGGGGATCATGGACGCCGCCATCTTGGACAACAGCCGGGACGCAGCAGGCCCCCAACACCGCCTCATCTGATACCCGCAGCGACACACCGAACCCTACGCTGGCCTCCGTTACACTGGACCAAGCGAGACCGCACCAGCTGGCCAGTTCCACAATGGACATTAAGGTAAATGGTCACGAAACAATCTGCCTTTTTGACTCTGGGAGCACGGAGAGCTTCATCCACCCCGACACGGTGCGGCATTGCTCTCTCCCAGTCCTGCCTGCGCACCAGCGGATTTCTATGGCCTCCGAGTCCCAGTCGGCGGACATTGGCGGCTACTGCGTGGTGACACTTGTAGTAGACGGGACTGTGTACGATAATTTTAAACTTCTGGTCCTCCCCGACCTCTGCGCTGCCGTTCTACTGGGGTTAGATTTTCAGTGCCACCTTAAAAGTGTTACGATGGCGTACGGTGGACCCCTCCCCCCACTCACAGTCCGCAACCAGCAGATTCCAAATTGCCCGCCGTGCACCAGGTGCAACCTCTCCATGCTCAGAGTCACCCCCCTCCCACTGTTTGCTAACCTCACCCCCGACTGTAAGCCCATCGCCACAAAGAGCAGGCGATACAGTGCCGGGGACAGGGTTTTCATTAAAACCGAAGTGGAGCGGCTCCTGAAGGAAGGGATTATTGAGGGCAGCACCAGCCCCTGGCGAGCTCAGGTTGTGGTCGTTAAGACCGGCGAGAAGCAGCGCCTGGTCATCGACTACAGCCAGACAATAAATCGCTACACCCTGCTGGACGCTTACCCACTCCCCCGCATAGCTGATATGGTCAACCAGATCGCGCAGTACCGCGTCTTCTCGACCATTGACCTGAAACCAGCGTACCCCCAGCTCCCTATCCACCCTGAGGACCGCCAGTAGACTGCCTTTGAGGCAAACGGCCGCCTCTATCACTTCCTTAGGGTTCCCTTTGGCGTCACCAATGGGGTCTCCGTCTTCCAAAGGGAGATGGACCGGATGTTCGATCAAAATGCGTTGCAGGCCAGTTTCCCATATCTGGACAATGTGACCATTTGCGGCCATGACTTGCAGGACCATGACGCAAACCTCGAAAAATTCCTCTGCACCGCCAAACTCCTCAACCTGACGTATAACAAGGAGAAGTGCATATTCCGCACAACCCGCCTCGCCATCCTTGGCTGTGTTGTGGAACACGGAGTCATCGGCCCCGACCCCGACCGGATGCGTCCCCTTATGGAACTCCCACTGCCCCACTGCCTCAAGGCCCTGAAGAGGTGCCTAGGGTTTTTCTCTTATTACGCCCAGTGGGTCCCCTACTATGCGGACAAGGCCCGTCCGCTGATCAAGTCCACCACTTTTCCCGTGACGGCAGAGGCCCGCTTAGCCTTCCACCGTATCAAGGAAGACATTGCCAAAGCCACCATGCACGCAGTGGACGAATCCATCCCCTTCCAGGTGGAAAGCGATGCATCCGACTTTGCCCTGGCCGCTACCCTTAATCAGGCGGGGAGACCCGTGGCCTTCTTTTCACGAACCCTCCAGGGCCCGGAGACCAGACACTCCACTGTTGAGAAGGAGGCCCAGGCTATTGTGGAGGCTGTGCGTCATTGGAGGCACTACCTGGCCGGAAAACGATTTACCCTGCTCACTGACCAGCGTTCAGTTGCTTTCATGTTTAACAACAAGCAGAGGGGCAAAATCAAAAACGACAAGATCTTGAGGTGGAGAATCGAACTTTCCACCTACAATTACGAGATCTTGTACCGGCCCGGGAAGCTCAATGAACCCCCGGATGCTCTATCGCGTGGCACCTGCGTCAACGCGCAGATCGATAGACTGCGGGCCCTCCACAATGACCTCTGCCACCCGGGGGTCACCAGGTTCTTCCACTTCATCAAGGCCCGCAACCTGCCTTACTCCATTGAGGAGGTCAGGACCATGACCAGGAACTGCCAAGTCTGCGCTGAGTGCAAACCGTACTTTTATAGACCAGACAGGGCTCACCTGATAAAAGCCACTCGCCCCTTCGAGCGCCTGAGCGTTGATTTTAAAGGGCCTCTCCCCTCCTCCGACCGCAATGTGTACTTCCTCAATATTATTGATGAGTACTCCCGTTTCCCGTTCGCCATCCCCTGCCCGGACATGACCAGTGCCATGGTCATTAAATGTCTGAACGGCCTCTTCACCCTGTTCGGTTTCCCCAGCTATATCCATAGCGACTGGGGCTCATCGTTTATGAGCGACGAACTCCGTCAGTACCTGCTCGCTAGGGGTATTGCCACAAGCAGGACCACCAGTTACAACCCCCGGGGGAACGGACAGGTGGAAAAAGAGAATGCGACAGTTTGGAAGGCCGCCCTGCTAGCCTTAAAGTCTAGGGGCCTTCCGACCTCCCGCTGGCAGGATGTGCTCCCCGATGCGCTCCACTCTATTCGTTCACTGCTCTGCACTGCCACTAACGCCACCCCTCATGAGAAAATGTTTGTCTTCCCAAGGAAGTCCACATCGGGGACATCGCTACCACCATGGCTGACGTCCCCAGGGCCAGTCCTACTGAGAAGACACGTGAGGACCCATAAAATGGACCCCCTGGTCGAGAGGGTCGACCTCCTCCACGCCAACCCCCAGTATGCTTACATTGCGTACCCGGACGGGCGGGAGGACACAGTCTCCATAAGAGACCTCGCACCCTCGGGGGCCGCAGTAACCCACTACCCACTACCACCCCCCCCCCCACGATCCGATATCCAGCCCCAGCAGACGGCAGGCCTGGGCCCCGCGACCCGCTCGACATCTACGAGGACTACACACCAGTGCCCCAGCTTACGCGGGACTCGACGCCGGAAGCTTCACTACCCCTGCCGTCGCCACGTCAATCACAGCGGCAGACAAGACCTCCGGAGAGACTCCAATACAGTAACTTTTAATACACTTCACCCCGCCGGACTCAATTTTAAACAAGGGGTGAATGTGGTAAACCACTGTTTGTATTCCACTGTGCACATGCCTGTACATGCCTCGGCTGACTCCTCCCACGAATCCAGGTATAAAGGTGACTGCTCCACAGCCCCTTTGTATTCTGGACCGGTCGACCACTCGAGGCACACCTTCATTCTCTTGTTAATAAAAGCCTGTTAATTACTCACTTAATCTCAGTCTTTTGAGTTATTGATAGCGCATCAATTTTATTAACAAGATTTTTATAATGGAGAAGATGCCTACCCACCAGCATGCCTGGACTTAGATCATCGGGAGGCGGACTCATCCACCAAGT
Source organism: Somniosus microcephalus (assembly GCF_052327205.1). Lineage (NCBI taxonomy): Eukaryota > Metazoa > Chordata > Chondrichthyes > Squaliformes > Somniosidae > Somniosus > Somniosus microcephalus. Next base: position 35,950 of record NW_028226367.1, on the reverse strand, counting down.
TTACTCACTGGCTTAGGTGTTTCGAAAAATTCAATACCGCCTCCGCTGCAATCAAATCGGACGAGGACAAACTGGATGTCCTGACCTCCAAAGTGAACCACCGAGTGTACTCGGTCATCCAAGACGCGACCTCGTACGCGGATGCTATCAAGCTCCTCAAGGACCAGTACACGCGCCCAGTGAACGAAGTGTACGCCAGGCACCTTCTGGGGAGTCGTAAACAGCAACCTGGGGAATCGACCGAGGAATACCTTCAGGCACTGTCTGTGCTTGGCCGGGCCTGTGGTTGTAAGGATGTAAAGGCCGCCGGGTACACAGAGGAACTTATCCGGGACGCTTTTGTAGTGGGCCACAAGTCCAATTACACCCGACAGCGACTGTTGGAGCAGAGTGACCTCGACCTCAACAAGGCCTCTGAACTCGCACTATCATTGGACGCAGCCTACCGGGGCATGGATGCCTACTCCTCTGCACCGTGGACGCCGCGGGGAACGACAGCCTGGGACACGGTAGGACCGTCTCACAGCGCCGTGCCACCCCAGCCACATCCCAGCAACGGCCCAACTACCGCAGCAGTGTCCCAAGGCCAGACAGCAGTGCCCCAAGGCCAGAAATGCTACTTCTGTGGCCAGGCCAAACACCCCAGAGCGCGCTGCCCGGCGAAAAATGCGATCCGCTCGGGCTGCGGGAAGAAGGGACACTACGCCAGCATCTGCAGGGCCAAAGCCACCCCGAACCCCAGCAGCGCCGCATGTGGGCCGTGCGGGCCGCCATCTTGGGCCTCCCCAGCCATGTGCGAACCACCGGAACAGCAGCCATTTTGGACGCCTCCAGCCACATGGGGATCATGGACGCCGCCATCTTGGACAACAGCCGGGACGCAGCAGGCCCCCAACACCGCCTCATCTGATACCCGCAGCGACACACCGAACCCTACGCTGGCCTCCGTTACACTGGACCAAGCGAGACCGCACCAGCTGGCCAGTTCCACAATGGACATTAAGGTAAATGGTCACGAAACAATCTGCCTTTTTGACTCTGGGAGCACGGAGAGCTTCATCCACCCCGACACGGTGCGGCATTGCTCTCTCCCAGTCCTGCCTGCGCACCAGCGGATTTCTATGGCCTCCGAGTCCCAGTCGGCGGACATTGGCGGCTACTGCGTGGTGACACTTGTAGTAGACGGGACTGTGTACGATAATTTTAAACTTCTGGTCCTCCCCGACCTCTGCGCTGCCGTTCTACTGGGGTTAGATTTTCAGTGCCACCTTAAAAGTGTTACGATGGCGTACGGTGGACCCCTCCCCCCACTCACAGTCCGCAACCAGCAGATTCCAAATTGCCCGCCGTGCACCAGGTGCAACCTCTCCATGCTCAGAGTCACCCCCCTCCCACTGTTTGCTAACCTCACCCCCGACTGTAAGCCCATCGCCACAAAGAGCAGGCGATACAGTGCCGGGGACAGGGTTTTCATTAAAACCGAAGTGGAGCGGCTCCTGAAGGAAGGGATTATTGAGGGCAGCACCAGCCCCTGGCGAGCTCAGGTTGTGGTCGTTAAGACCGGCGAGAAGCAGCGCCTGGTCATCGACTACAGCCAGACAATAAATCGCTACACCCTGCTGGACGCTTACCCACTCCCCCGCATAGCTGATATGGTCAACCAGATCGCGCAGTACCGCGTCTTCTCGACCATTGACCTGAAACCAGCGTACCCCCAGCTCCCTATCCACCCTGAGGACCGCCAGTAGACTGCCTTTGAGGCAAACGGCCGCCTCTATCACTTCCTTAGGGTTCCCTTTGGCGTCACCAATGGGGTCTCCGTCTTCCAAAGGGAGATGGACCGGATGTTCGATCAAAATGCGTTGCAGGCCAGTTTCCCATATCTGGACAATGTGACCATTTGCGGCCATGACTTGCAGGACCATGACGCAAACCTCGAAAAATTCCTCTGCACCGCCAAACTCCTCAACCTGACGTATAACAAGGAGAAGTGCATATTCCGCACAACCCGCCTCGCCATCCTTGGCTGTGTTGTGGAACACGGAGTCATCGGCCCCGACCCCGACCGGATGCGTCCCCTTATGGAACTCCCACTGCCCCACTGCCTCAAGGCCCTGAAGAGGTGCCTAGGGTTTTTCTCTTATTACGCCCAGTGGGTCCCCTACTATGCGGACAAGGCCCGTCCGCTGATCAAGTCCACCACTTTTCCCGTGACGGCAGAGGCCCGCTTAGCCTTCCACCGTATCAAGGAAGACATTGCCAAAGCCACCATGCACGCAGTGGACGAATCCATCCCCTTCCAGGTGGAAAGCGATGCATCCGACTTTGCCCTGGCCGCTACCCTTAATCAGGCGGGGAGACCCGTGGCCTTCTTTTCACGAACCCTCCAGGGCCCGGAGACCAGACACTCCACTGTTGAGAAGGAGGCCCAGGCTATTGTGGAGGCTGTGCGTCATTGGAGGCACTACCTGGCCGGAAAACGATTTACCCTGCTCACTGACCAGCGTTCAGTTGCTTTCATGTTTAACAACAAGCAGAGGGGCAAAATCAAAAACGACAAGATCTTGAGGTGGAGAATCGAACTTTCCACCTACAATTACGAGATCTTGTACCGGCCCGGGAAGCTCAATGAACCCCCGGATGCTCTATCGCGTGGCACCTGCGTCAACGCGCAGATCGATAGACTGCGGGCCCTCCACAATGACCTCTGCCACCCGGGGGTCACCAGGTTCTTCCACTTCATCAAGGCCCGCAACCTGCCTTACTCCATTGAGGAGGTCAGGACCATGACCAGGAACTGCCAAGTCTGCGCTGAGTGCAAACCGCACTTTTATAGACCAGACAGGGCTCACCTGATAAAAGCCACTCGCCCCTTCGAGCGCCTGAGCGTTGATTTTAAAGGGCCTCTCCCCTCCTCCGACCGCAATGTGTACTTCCTCAATATTATTGATGAGTACTCCCGTTTCCCGTTCGCCATCCCCTGCCCGGACATGACCAGTGCCATGGTCATTAAATGTCTGAACGGCCTCTTCACCCTGTTCGGTTTCCCCAGCTATATCCATAGCGACTGGGGCTCATCGTTTATGAGCGACGAACTCCGTCAGTACCTGCTCGCTAGGGGTATTGCCACAAGCAGGACCACCAGTTACAACCCCCGGGGGAACGGACAGGTGGAAAAAGAGAATGCGACAGTTTGGAAGGCCGCCCTGCTAGCCTTAAAGTCTAGGGGCCTTCCGACCTCCCGCTGGCAGGATGTGCTCCCCGATGCGCTCCACTCTATTCGTTCACTGCTCTGCACTGCCACTAACGCCACCCCTCATGAGAAAATGTTTGTCTTCCCAAGGAAGTCCACATCGGGGACATCGCTACCACCATGGCTGACGTCCCCAGGGCCAGTCCTACTGAGAAGACACGTGAGGACCCATAAAATGGACCCCCTGGTCGAGAGGGTCGACCTCCTCCACGCCAACCCCCAGTATGCTTACATTGCGTACCCGGACGGGCGGGAGGACACAGTCTCCATAAGAGACCTCGCACCCTCGGGGGCCGCAGTAACCCACTACCCACTACCACCCCCCCCCCCACGATCCGATATCCAGCCCCAGCAGACGGCAGGCCTGGGCCCCGCGACCCGCTCGACATCTACGAGGACTACACACCAGTGCCCCAGCTTACGCGGGACTCGACGCCGGAAGCTTCACTACCCCTGCCGTCGCCACGTCAATCACAGCGGCAGACAAGACCTCCGGAGAGACTCCAATACAGTAACTTTTAATACACTTCACCCCGCCGGACTCAATTTTAAACAAGGGGTGAATGTGGTAAACCACTGTTTGTATTCCACTGTGCACATGCCTGTACATGCCTCGGCTGACTCCTCCCACGAATCCAGGTATAAAGGTGACTGCTCCACAGCCCCTTTGTATTCTGGACTGGTCGACCACTCGAGGCACACCTTCATTCTCTTGTTAATAAAAGCCTGTTAATTACTCGCTTAATCTCAGTCTTTTGAGTTATTGATAGCGCATCAAGGGGGTGGGCATTTAAGGGTATAATTAACATGAGTTGTTGTCCCTCGATGTTCCGTGTGTTTCCCCATTTTATGATGACTGTTGTAAGGTACAATATGCCTGTATCTATTTTAGCCAGTACAGTATTGTTTTGAGTTGTTTTTCCCTCCCATGTATCCTCTTATTTGCTTGCATTTGATTTGTTTTTCCTTATGCAATAAAATTCCATTTTGATTCATTAAACTTGGTCTACAAGAGTCTTCTCTGCATTGTAGTTCCTGCACCTAAGACCAGTGTCTAGAATCTAAGGGGTGAGTGGGTCGAACCACTCAAGGTTTTACTGTGCAAAAGAGGGAGAGAGGCCTCTGGCGAGAGGAACCCCTGCGACCTCAGAGAGAAAACCCCTTACAGGTTCCCTACATAAAATCAAGCATTTCTTGGACCAAGACTATGGAGCCACTACCCATTTTTCCATGGTGAGTCCACTGCTACACTGTGTGCTGGAATCCTCTCTCCACCCCCCCGCCCCGTCCCCCAACTCTTCCCCCACCCACCCACAGATACTGGGAATTGTTGAAATTAGGACCACATTGATCCACTGTTCAGGGGTGAGGGGCCAAGCAGCCTCATATATTCAGGTGAAAGGGCCTGACCTGCCCACCCAACACTCCATTATTAGACCTTCCTCTTTATAGTTGCTGACTGACCTGTTGCATATTTCCAGCATTTTCTCTTTGTATTTCAACCGCACAATGGCTCTCCTTACATTTGGTATCTTATAAAGTCTTTCATTCACTTATTCAAGCTGGCAAAAGAATTGAAGAGCGAAGGAATGCAAGAAGCGCGTGCGAAATGGTTTGGCTGCAGTTGGGAGAGCCCATCGGAGGAGGGCAGGAAGGATTATCAAGAGCAGCACCAGAGTGTTATGTTCATTAATAACTAGACATTCTTATTATGAACAGCTAGCTTCTAGCTAGTCATTTATTCAGTACACGTTCTCTAGGTACAGCATCTGTAGAGATTCAGCATGTGTACTTCTGTGTGCAGGCAGCCATCTTGACTACTGCCTTGTGGGTAGCCTAGTGCATCATGGGTAGTGTAGTCTTAAACACATACAACTAAATATACAGCTCTATGGCTCCATCTAGTGTACCACTCTAGAATGACATGTTATTGATCATTACATCCCCCTTTCTTTGAGGTTAACAAAATCAATATCAATCAACTTTCAAGAAAAACGATAAAGATGATTTCAGTAACACTTTTGTTAGTGCTCTATAAACATAAACATTTTCACAACAGTCAATACATTTTCAATATAGTTTTTCTTTGTACTCAAAGATTAAGTCTATCAGGCTTTTTTACTTCACGTGTGGATCTTCTCAACACAGGTAAGTCTGATGTGTTTTCATGAGATTTTTCTGGTGGTGAATGACAAGATTCAGTTGCGGCATTGTCATCAATCTGCTCTTGGATAGTTTCTTGTGTTTTCAGGAGGGAACGGCAGTTCATAAGAACATAAGAACATAAGAAATAGGAGCAGGAGTAGGCCAATCGGCCGCTCGAGCCTGCTCCGCCATTCAATAAGATCATGGCTGATCTGATCCTAACCACCAATCTACTATCACAGAACCATCTCCTGAATCTAACAGAATTAGACACATGAAATAGGAACAGGATCAGGCTACACGGCCCCTGGGCCCGTTCCGCTACCCACGGGGCCATGACCGATCCGAACCTAGTTTCATGTCCAAATTCCTGCCCGCTCCCCGTAACCCTTTATTCCCTTTACTTCTAGGAAATTGTCTATTTCTGTTTTAAATTTATGTAATGATGTAGCTTCTACAGCTTTTTGGGGCAGCATATTCCATGGACCTACCACCCTCTGAGTGAAGTAGTTCCTCCTCATCTCAGTTTGAAAGAGCAGCCCCTTATTCTAAGACTATGCCCCCTAGTTCTAGTTTCACCCATCATCGGGAACATCCTCCCCGCATCCACCCGATCCAACCCCTTCACAATCTTATATGTTTCAATAAGATCGCCTCTCATTCTTCTGAACTCCAATGAGTAGAGTCCCAATCTACTCAACCTCTCCTCATATGTCCATCCCCTCATCCCCGGGATTAACCGAGTGAACCTTCTTTGTACTGACTCGAGAGCAAGTATGTCTTTTCTTAGGTATGGACACCAAAACTGTATGCAGTATTCCAGGTGCGGTCTCACCAATACCTTGTACAACTGAAGCAATACCTCCCTATTTTTATATTCTATTCCCCTAGCAATGAAAGCCAACATTCCATTGGCCTTCTTAATCACTTGCTGCACCTGCATACTAACCTTTTGAGTTTTGTGCACCAGGACCCCCAGATCCCTTTGTACTTCAGTACTTTCCAGTTTCTTGCCATTAAGATAATAACTTGCTTTACGATTTTTCCTGCCAAAGTGCATAACCTCACACTTTCCAGTATTGTATTCCATCTGCCAAATCTCTGCCCACTTACTTAGCCTGTCTATGTCCCCTTGCAGGTTTTTTATGTCCTCCTCACTCACTACTTTCCCCCCCATCTTAGTATCATCTGCAAACTTTGATATGTTACACTCGGTCCCCTCCTCCAAATCGTTAATATAGATTGTAAAGAGTTGGGGACCCAGCACTGACCCCTGCGGAACACCACTAGTTACTGATTGCCAGTCTGAGAATGAACCATTTATCCCAACTCTCTGCCTTCTGTTAGATAGCCAATCCTCTATCCATGCCAGAATATTACCCCCAATCCCGTGATTTTTTATCTTAAGCAATAATCTTTTGTGTGGCACCTTGTCAAATGCCTTTTGGAAGTCTAAATACACTACGTCCACTGGTTCCCCTTTATCCACCCTATATGTTACTTCCTCAAAGAACTCCAGCAAATTTGTCAAACATGACTTCCCCTTCATAAAACCATGCTGACTTTGTCCTATTAAATTATGATTATCCAAATGTCCTGTTACTGTCTCCTTAATAATGGACTCCAAAATTTTACCTACCACAGATGTTAGACTAACCGGTCTATAGTTTCCAGCCTTCTGTCTACTGCCCTTTTTAAATAAGGGTGTTACATTAGCAGTTTTCCAGTCTGCCGGGACCTTTGCCAAGTCCAGGGAGTTTTGGAAAATTATTACCAATGCATCCACAATCCCTACCGCCACTTCCCTCAAGACCCTAGGATGTAAGCCATCAGGTCCAGGTGATTTATCCGCCTTGAGTCCCATTATTTTACCGAGTACCACTTCCTTAGTGATTTTGATCGTGTTTAGCTCCTCCCCCCTATAGCCCCCTGTTTGTCCAGTGCTGGGATATTCTTAGTGTCCTCTACTGTAAAGACTGATACAAAATATTCATTCAGTGTTTTTGCCATCTCCATATTTCCCACCATTAATTTCCCGGTCTCATCCTCTAAGGGACCAACATTTACGTTAGCCACCCTTTTTCTTTTTATATGACTATAAAAACTCTTACTATCTGTTTTTATATTTTTTGCTAATTTACTTTCATAATCTATCTTCCCTTTCTTAATTAATCTTTTTGTTATTTTTTACTGTCTTTTAAAGTTTTCCCAATCCTCTATCCTCCCGTTAGATTTGGCTACCTTATATGACCTTGTTTTTAGTCGAATACTATCCTTAATTTCTTTACTTAGCCACGGATGGCTGTCTTTTCTTTTACACCCTTTTCTTCTCAGTGGAATATATTTTTTTTGGAAGTTGTAAAATAACTCCTTAAATGTACACCACTGATCATGTATCGTCTTACCCTTTAATCTATTTTCCCAATCCACTCTACTCAATTCCACTCTCATACCTTCATAGTCTCCTTTATTCAAGCTTAGAATGCTTGTTTGAGATCCAACCTTCTCACCCTCTAATTGAATATGGAATTCAGCCATGTTATGGTCACTCATTCCAAGGGGATCCTTTACTAGGATATTTTTAATTAATCCTGTCTCGTTACACAGGACCAGATCTAAGGTTGCTTGCCCCCTGGTCGGTTCAGTTACATACTGCTCAAGAAACCCATCCCTAATACACTCAATGAACTCATCCTCAAGGCAGCCCTGCCCAATTTGATTTGTCCAATTAATATGATAGTTAAAATCCCCCATAATTATAGATGTTCCCTTATTACAAGCCTCAACTATTTCCTGATTGATACTCCGTCCAACAGAGTTGCAACTGTTCGGAGGTCTATAGACTACGCCCACGAGTGTTTTTTTCCCCTGATTATTCCTTATCTCCACCCAAACTGTTTCATTATCCTGATCTTTTGACCCAATATCATTTCTCTGTATTACAGTGATTCCTTCCTTTATTAACATAGCCACCCCACCTCCCCTTCCTTCCTGCCTGTCCTTCCTGATCGTTAAATAACCTGGTATGTTTAATTCCCAGGCATTGTCACCCTGCAGCCATGTTTCTGTAATGGCCACAAGATCATACCCATATGTAGTTATTTGTGCCATTAACTCATCTATTTTGTTACGAATGCTACGTGCATTCAGATAGAGAACTTTCAAATATGTTTTGTGACACTTAGTTCCTGCTTTTGCCCTTTTTATTACTTTACCTTTTACTCCATACCTTCTGCCCCTTCCTGACACGCTCTGGTTTTTAATTTCCCCACTGCTACCTAAGTCTATGACCTTCTCTGTTGTCATTTTTATTATTTGCTCTCTAGGAACCTCCCCCGCACTAGTTAGTTTAAAGCCCTCTCTACAGCCCTAGTTATATGATCCGCCAGGACTCTAGCCCCAGCACTGGCCAAGTGAAGCCCGTCCCAACGGAACAGCTCCCTCCTGCCCCAGTACTGGTGCCAGTGTCCCAGGAAGCAAAACCCATTTCTCCCACACCAGTCTTTGAGCCACGCATTTAACTCTCTAATTTTATTTGTACTCGCCAAATTCGCTCGTGGCTCAGGTAATAACCCAGAGATTATTACCCTTGAGGTTCTGTCTTTTAATTAGACCCCTAGCTGCTCATGCTCCTTTAACAGAACCGGCTTCCTAGTCCTATCTATGTCATTTGTACCAACATGGACCACGACAACTGGATCCACCCCCTCCCACTGCAAGTTTCTTCCCAGCCCAGAGGAGATGTCCTTAACCCTGGCAACACAGCCTACGGGACTCTCGCTCTCGGCTGCAGAGAACTCTATCTATCCCCCTAATAATACTATCCCCTACCACTACAACATTTCTATTTACTCCCCCCTCTTGAATGGCCCCCTGTTCCACGGTGCTGTGGCCAGGTTGCTCATCCTCCCTGCAGTCCCTGCTCCTGTCCCCACAGGGAGTAAGAACCTCGAACCTGTTGGACAAGAGCAAGGGCTGCGGCTCCTCCAACACTACCTCCTGGATCCCCGTACCTGCCTCACTCGTAGTCACACCGTCCTGTCCCTGACCATGGGCTACATCTGAATTAATTAACTTCATAGGTGTGACCATCTCCTGAAACACAGAGTCCAGGAACTTCTCCCCCTCCCTGATGTGTCGCAGTGTCTGAAGCTCAGACTCCAGCTCATCAACACGGAGCTGGAGTTCCTGTAGCAGCAGACACTTGTCACAGACGTAATCACCGTGAGCCTCAATGGGGTTCACCGGCTCCCACATCCACCTGCTCCATTCTATGTAATTAATTAAATATTTTATTGTTAGTTATGGACACCCTCTGCCCGATTATAGATGCTAGTATCCTTTAATTTATTGGATTTAAATTAAATCAATCCCTCTAATTACACCAGTTAAATGGTTCACCAACAGTCACTCTGCACCAGAAAGGCCTTATTAACTGCAACCCACAGAGTTAAAGTTTGAAAAGAGAACCAAACACCCCACTTACCCTAACTCACACTTACCCAAACTCACAGCACTCTCTGCTGACCTCGCACTCAGTGCTTGCTCTCACTAGCAATGGTCTTTTTATACTGTTTGTTTGTTTACAGCCAAATGAGTCACCCCTGCTGATTGGTTAGAAAACTGGTTTTCACTGCCTGCTGTGCCAATTTACTCCTACTGCAGTGTAACCTTGTTTTACTCTTCTTAAACCAACAGAATCCCAAATACTTAACTTTTCCCCTTTACTTAAATTGCTTAAGTAATCTTATCAAGAATGATTTAAAGAGAAATAACAATTAAAGAACTCTCACACTTACCCAAACTCACAGCACTCTCTGCTGACCTCGCACTCAGTGCTTGCTCGCAGTTCCTCCTGAGAATCTGTCCTTCCTCAGTTCTAACAGTGTATGACCTTGGTCGTACTTCCTCAAGAACTGTAGCTTTCCTGTTCCATGCATCTGGATCCTCAATCCTGACGACATCATCCCTTGTCAATGGTTTTAGAGTTTTGGATGACTTGTCATAGTATGATTTCTGTTCTGCCCATGTTGCTTCCCCTTGTAAAACACAGCACCAACAGCAGCACTTACTACAATCGCATCATTATTGATTTCACTGAAAGTCTTTGCGTGCTGTCGAGCTAGCTCACTGGCTTGGCATATATTCACAGCATTTTCCAATGTTAGTTCGGTTTCTCTCAACAGATGTTCCCTGACTTTTTTATCATGAATACCAAACACAATCTGGTCACGAATCATGGATGCTTTCAGCTCAGAGAAATTACATGTCTGCGCTTTCAGTTTCAGATCGGTCACAAAGCTATCAAAAGTCTCATTTTGTCGCTGTGTCCTCGAACGGAACACATATCTTTCATAGGTTTCATTCTTTTTGGGAGAACAATGTGTATCAAATTTCTTTAGCACATCGTCTAAATTTTCTCTGTTCTCCTCTGGATTAAATACAAATGTATTAAATACCTCTATCGCCTGTGGGCCTGCAGCCGTGAGCAGCAACGCTATTTTTCTTGCATCTGGCTTCGTACCGAATCCGATGGCAGCAATGTAGAGTTTGAATTGTTGTTTGAAAGTCCGCCAATTGTAGTCGACATTTCCCGTGAGATTCAAAAACTCCAGTGGCCTCAAATTCTCCATGTCGCTTTTCACGGTGTAGTGTATGTGCCTTTAAGAGCCCCATGTGTACTATAATGCCGGTAATGGCCACTCGGGCTATATAAGCCTGTATATTGTGTTGTATCCATTAGTTCCCCTCCAGACTTTGTTTAGTAAACACCTATCAAACCAACTCCTGTCTTCAGTGTCTCTATCAACACACAGACACAACAGTGGCGACGAAGTGGAAACGGACTTACCTGCAATTCGGCAGCACCTCAAGGACATCGATTCCTCTGGCGTCCAGAAGAATCAAGAAAGTGAAAGAAGCTGTGGTTTCACCAGCTGGCCAAGCTGGTGGCAGGTACTGCGCTAATCCTTCCTGGGCGTCAGGCTGGGGCTCCAGTGGTTGGCTCTGCAGCTGGGCCAAGCAACAAAAGCGGAGGCAAGCAGTAACAGGCGGGGAGGGAGCACTCGGGAGATGGCCGGCGCTGCAAGCAGGTCGGCGTTCAGACCTAGAGAGAAAAAGTCCGGCGGGAACGAGTCTCCAACTGTAAATAAATAAATAAAATTAAAAAGAACGGAAACCGCGGGAAACAGCGTTGTCATCGGCAGCAGCGGCGGAAAGCGCGGGAAGCGCCATATCTTTTCTGCAGAAAAGAAAGAAAAGCGCGGGAAGCGCCATATCTTTTCTAAGATGCCTAAGTCTGGCAATATTCATTCTTTTGATAACGAGAGAGGATTGGACCACATATGTGGAAAGAGTGGAGGTATATTGCACTGCAAATGGAATAGAAGATGAAAAAAAAGCTTCAGTACTGCTAAATCTAATGGGCGCAAAGACATACGGGCTGTTACGAAATTTAATCACTCCAGCCAAACCAAAGGACAAGAATTTTAAAGAAATTGTTGATACCCTACAGGTGCACTTAAACCCAACACCGCTGCTGATAGCGGAACGATTCAAATTCTTCAAGAGAAATCAACACAAGAATGAAAGTAACGCTGATTACCTCACCGAATTAAGGAAGCTATCAAAACACTGCCAATTCGGGGCAGGACTAGCAGATTATCTTCAAGACAAATTCATCTGCGGTCTCTTAAGTGAAGGAACACAGAAAAGGTTGCTTTCTGAAAAGGATTTAACACTGGACAAGGCTTTCAGTATGGCTGTATCATACGAAGCAGCCGCAAGAGGAGCTGCAGAGACACAACAAAAGACACAGGACTTCGGCACCCATGAAATGACACAGGGTTTCGAGAGATGATATCGCTGCGGCAGATCCACCCATGACCAGAGGGACTGCTGGTTCAAGGACAAAGCATGCAGGCAATGCGGAAAGATTGGACACATTGCACGGGTATGCCGATCTGGACAAAATAAATCCACAGACAGGAAAAAAAAATCAATAAAGAAAATTACAGAAAGGTACAAATGATGACGGACAGTAGCTCCGAAGACCAGAAGAGCGATAGCGACTCCGAAAACAAGAGACTAAGCTGTCTCAAATTACATAATGTACTTGCCAAAGATGATTACCAGACCATTTGGGTTATCCTCACGATAGCAGGGTCCCCAGTTAAAATGGAGCTAGATACAGGATCAGCTCTGACCGTAATAAATCGACGGGATTACGAGAGGCTATTTCCGCACATACCTTTAAAAGACACATCCATTATCTTGAAAGCATATACGGGGCAGAAAGTATACCCCAAAGGAAAAATAAGGGTGCCTGTTGTATACAACGGCAAGGAAATACAAAAGTTGTATTTATACATTCTACAAGATGGTGGCCCACCGCTGTTGGGACGTAAATGGTTCAGGAAAATACGTTTAGACTGGCACTCCATTCAGGCACTGACGGTGACCAGTAAGAAAAAAAACGATGATGACATCATACCTGAATGATTAAAAGACATCTTGGCCAACGCCAAAGAAGTGTTTCAAGAGAAACTAGGAACCTTGAAAGGCATCACCGCCTCAATAAAAGTGGAAGATGCAGCAATTCCCAAGTTTATTAAAGCAAGACCGGTGCCATACGCAATTCGTCCAGCAGTCAAGGCAGAGCTGGAGAATTTGGAAAATGCAGGCGTATTATCCAAAATAGATTGGAGCGAGTGGGCAACACCCATCGTTCCAGTCATGAAGAAAGCATTGAATAATGATAAATCTGAAGAACAGAGAAAAATTCGCATCTGTGGAGACTTCAAGGTGACTGTCAACCCGGTCCTTCACACGGTACAGTATCCTCTTCTGAGGATAGAAGATATTTTCGCCTCACTATCCGGAGGGAAACGTTTCACCAAAATTGACTTGGGACAGGCATATCTACAGATGGAGGTTGAAGAGGCCTCTAAAAAATATCTCACGATAAATACACACAAAGGTCTGTACCAGTACAATCGACTGGTTTTCGGAGTAGCATCCGCTCCAGCTATCTGGCAAAGAGCTATGGAGCAAGTCCTCCAAGGGATTCCGGGGACTCAATGCTACCTAGATGACATCCTTGCAACAGGAGAAAATGACAACGAGCACCTTGCCAATTTAGAGCAGGTGCTCACTAGGCTGAGAGAACGGGGCCTACGAGCAAATCGCCCCAAGTGCGAATTTTTCCGAAATCAAATATCATATTGTGGCCACATAATAAATAAGGAAGGGTTGCATAAGTCACCTGAAAAAATTGAAGCGGTCATAAAAGCCCCAGCACCTGAAAATGTTTCACAATTAAGGTCGTTCCTGGGATTAATAAATTACTATCATAAATTTTTACCGAACTTATCAACTCTTCTCCACCCTGTTAATGAACTGCTACAAACAGGAGTAATTTGGAAATGGAACGAAGACTGCAAACGTGCCTTCCATAAATGCAAAGACTTAATCACATCCAAAGAAGTTTTGGCTCATTACAACCCATCACTGCCAATCAGACTGGCGTGCGATGCATCCCCTTACGGCGTAGGAGCAGTATTATCGCATAAATTCCCTGATGGCTCGGAACGGCCGATAGCTTTTGCATCACGCTCATTGAACTCAGCTGAGCGTAACTATGCCCAAATCGACAGGGAAGCACTCAGCCTGGTATGGGGAGTGAAGAAATTCAACCATTACCTACACGGACAAAAATTTACCTTGTTGACTGACCATCAACCCCTCATCTCCATATTCAACCCTAAAAAGGGTGTTCCCATTATGACAGCACAAAGGCTACAGAGGTGGTCCCTTTTTCTAGGGGCACACCAATACAACATAGAATACAAAGGATCAAAACAGCATGGGAATGCTGACGGTTTATCGCGCCTACCGTTGCCAACGGTAGAAAAGGCACCTACAGTAGACCCAGTGGAGATGTTCCACTCAACCATGGTGGAATGTCTACCAGTAACAAATTCTGCCATTGAAAAGGAAACGAGAAATGATCCGACTCTCTCACGAGTCTACGACTTAACGGTGAAGGGATGGCCAGCACATGGCGAACCACTGTTGCCAGCATTCTCGCAGAGAAGAGAACAGCTGTCAGTATGCCGAGGAACCTTGATGTGTGGATCCAGAGTGGTGATTCCACCCAAACTCCAGGATAAAGTGCTAAAGGAGCTTCACGAGGGGCATCTGGGTGGAGTGAAAATGAAGAACCTAGCCAGAGCGTTTGTATGGTGGCCAGGTATCGATGGAGACATAGAAGAAATGACCAAGAGCTGCCTAGGATGCCAGAAGGTCCAAAACGCTCCACCCCAAGCCCCTCTACATCCATGGGAGTGGCCCTCATCTCCCTGGCAAAGGGTACACATCGACTTTGCTGGTCCATTTATGAACTCAATGTTCTTAATCGCGGTTGATGCACACTCCAAGTGGCCGGAGGTAATAAAGATGTCCTCCACCACCACGGAAAAAACCATCACAGTATTAAGGACCATATTTGCCAGGAATGGGCTGCCGGAACAGATCTGTTCTGATAATGGACCGCAATTTGTGTCCGAAGAATTCAGGAAGTTCTTAAAAAACAATGGGGTTAAGCACTACACGTCCGCCCCATACCACCCCGCCACCAATGGATTGGCTGAAAGGTTTGTCCAGACCTTCAAGAAGGCCATAAAGGCCATGGGTAATGAAGACATAAAACTTCAGCACAAGGTGGATAACTTCTTGTTCGCATACAGGAATGCAACACATATGGTTACAAACCAAACTCCTGCCATGATGTTCTTCAATAGAAGCCTAAGATGCCGGCTGGATTTGATCAAGCCCAACATCAGAAGGGACGTGGAGAACCGGCAATTTCAAGGCATGAATGAAAGGCCAACTAGAACCTTCCAGATAGGTCAACAAGTTTTGGCCCGGGACTACCGTACCGAGAAATGGCAGCCTGGAACTATCTGCACACGACTAGGACCGCTGATGTATACCGTGGACATCGGAGAAAGCATAATAAGGCGCCATGCTGACCAAATCATAGATTCATCCGAAAAGGGACAACCTACACCACAACTCTATACGCCTAACGATGAAGTAGAGATACCCATATCTACCTCCGATCCGGTGATACTGGAACCCGATGAACCCGACACTGGCATTCAAGCCGAATCAGCCCTGCCAAAAGAACCTACTACACCACCAGAAACTACTACACCACCGAGGCGTTATCCGGACCGAGTCAGGAAGCCTCCAGAGAGACTGACTTATAATTAATTAACTGCCGCAATGTGTATATTATTTTTCTTATAACATGTAATTAATAATTACTTAAAATATTATGTACTGGTTAGCTAAAAGGGGAGGAATTGTAGTGTATGTGCCTTTAAGAGCCCCATGTGTACTGTAATGCCAGTAATGGCCACTCGGGCTATATAAGCCTGTATATTGTGTTGTATCCGTTAGTTCCCCTCCAGACTTTGTTTAGTAAGCACCTATCAAACCAACTCCTGTCTTCAGTGTCTCTATCAACACACAGACACAACACCTGGTACTATGCTATGTTCATTAATAACTAGACATTCTTATTATGAACAGCTAGCTTCTAGCTAGTCATTTATTCAGTACACGTTCTCTAGGTGCAGCATCTGTAGAGATTCAGCATGTGTACTTCTGTGTGCAGGCAGCCATCTTGACTACTGCCTTGTGGGTAGCCTAGTGCATCGTGGGTAGTGTAGTCTTAAACACATACAACTAAATATACAGCTCTATACAGCTCTACGGCTCCATCTAGTGTACCACTCTAGAATGACATGTTATTGATCATTACACAGAGGCCCACCGATTGGCTATTGAGAGAGAGGAGTGGAGCCTCCTGTATACGGCTCTCCTGGCATTTCATTTCACTTCAAATCTGTTATCTCGAGCCAAGGGAAAGGCTCTTCCGTTCTCCCTGCAACGGCTGACCAATGCCCACCCTACACCCCCATTGACGAGTCTCACGCCTCTTGCAAAAATTCTCAGATTGATAAGAAAGCAGATAATCAAGGGTCCCAGTGCACACAACCATTTCCACCTGGTATCGCTAACCTTGGAAGCATTCGAAGTGTCGGCCTTGGCTTGGGGCTAGCACCCTTACCCGAGTCAGAGGGTCGCAGGTTCAAGCCCCATTCCAAGCACACACAATAAGCTGAAAAATGAGTGTTGTGCTGCATTGCCGGGGGTGCATCAAGTGTTATGGGGAGAGAGCGGGAATATGGTATTGAGATAGACGATCAGCCATGATCTCAGTGAATGGCGGAGCAGGCTCGAAGGGCCGAATGGCCGACTCCTGCTCCTATTTTTTTTTCTATGTCTCTATGTGCCGTCTTTCGGATGAGATGTTAAAGCAAGGCCTTGCCAGCCTATGCAAGTGAACATTAAAAAGATGCCATGGCACGATTCGAATGGGAGCTGGGGAGTTTTCTTGGAGTCCTTGGCCAACAAGACTAAAGCAAATTAGCCGGCCATTTATCGCATTTGATGTTTGTGAGATCTTGCTGCAAACTGGCTTGTTGCTTTTGCCTAATTAACAACAGTGTATTAAGCACTGATTGATGAAGCACTGTGACGCTATATAAATGCAAATTCTTGCCTTCTAACAAACGGAATTACTGCCGCAAACATTAGCTAGTTAAAGGCAGTATTAAATTCTAAAGGTTAAGAACTGTTTAAGAGTAGCAGACAAAAATTGGACATTCTTCATCAAGGCAGTTTTTTTAATCCTGTACAGATCTTAACACTGTGCAAAAATCTAGTACAAACGTCACACACAAAAAAAGAATGTAAAATCCTCAGGTTTTAAGCAAAGCTGAAAGTTTTTGTATCATCTCGGCAAATTCAGTGTTGTTATACAAGTTGTTATCCTGTCCTGGGTCAGTTTTATAAAGATAGAGCTCTCCGGCATGAATGTCACTGAGATTGGCACTGAAAGTGGACGCGTTATAACCAACCCATTGCGTGTACCTGTAGTCATCAGAACGGATCGAGTATCCCATGACTCGAATGTCCTTCAGCGAAGGAAGGTCAGAGTTCAGCTGGGGTGTGTCCGCCGGCCGGGGGTATTGGCTGTAGACGACCATTTCATCGTTACAGCTCGTGGCGTCGGAGTTTAGATAAGACGCCATACTTTCCCCCTCGGTGCACAGTTCTACGTGAAAGGAAGATGCCGGACACTTTGGCGGGACAGGTAATTCGAGAAGTTGACAGAGTGTTGGGAAGAGGCCCACTAATTCCACATTGACAGCCCTCATCAACCCTGTAACAACATTTAAACACTTGAGTTACTTCTTCTGTTAACTGCACCAAGGAAATTGATACGTAAGAATTTAACTAGACAGCGCCATTATTTCGCATACATCAGTACTGTATAAGAAATGTCAAAAACAAGAAATGGTCAATTGGTCTATCTTATAACTATCTCAGCCCAGCATCCAACTGGGTTTTGAAAACAACATCAACCGCAGACATGGCGGTCAGATTGCACACGTACGCTGACGACACCCAGTTCATCCTATCCGCCACTTCTGCTTGTTCTCCTTGTTGTCTGATATCTAGTCATGGATGACCCACAATTTCCTACAGTCAAAGATTGGGAAAACTGTAGCCATCATCTTCATTCCCTCACCACTGATAACATCCCCCATCCCAGCATCATGGAGGATTGCCCATCTCCTCCCGTGCATTAGCTCATCTGTCTCTGAAACCTTCATCCATGTATTTGTCACTTTCAGAAACAACTATTCCAATGCTCGCCAGTAGAGAGGAACGCCAACTCTCCGACACCTCCTCCTACCTCCGCCTGGACCATGACCCCACTACCGAACATCAAGCCACCGTTTCCAAGACTATCACTGACCTCATCTCCTCTGGAGATCTTCCCCCCACAGCCGCCAACCTCATAGTTCCCCAACCCTGCACAGCCCGCTTCTACCTCCTTCACAAGATTCACAAACAGGACTGCCCTGGTAGACCCATCGTTTCAGCCTGTTCTTGCCCCACGGAACTTATCTCTTCCTATCTCTACTCTATTTTTTCTCCCCTTGTCCAGTCTCTTCCCACCTACATCTGCGACTCTTCTGACGCTCTCCGCCACTTTAACAGTTTCCAGTTTCCTGGCCCCAACCGCTACCTTTTCACTATGGACGTCCAATCCCCTCCATCCCCCACCAGGATGGCCTGAGGGCGCTCCGCTTCTTCCTTGCACAGAGGCCCAACCAGTCCCCATCCACCACCTCCCTCCTCCGCCTGGCTGAACTTGTTCTCACATTGAACAACTTCTCCTTTGACTCCACTCACTTCCTCCAAATCAAAGGTGTTGCTATGGGAACCCGCATGGTTCCTAGCTATGCCTGCCTTTTCGTGGGATATGTGGAACATTCTTTGTTCCAGTCCCACTCAGGTTCCCTCCCTCACCTCTTTTTCTGGTACATTGATGACTGCTCTCGCCCTGAACTAGAAAATTTCATTCACTTTGCTTCCAATTTCCACCCTTCCCTCACCTTCACATGGTCCATCTCTGACTCTTTCCTTCCCTTCCTCGACTTCTCTGTCTCCATCTCTGGGGATAGGTTATTGACAAACATTCACTACAAGCCCACTGACTCCTACAGCAACCTGGACTACACTTCCTCCCACCCCACTTCCTGTAAGGACTCTATTCCATTCTCCTAGTTTCTCCATCTCCACCTCATCTGCTCTGACGATGCCACCTTCCATATCAGTGCTTCCGACATGTCTTCCTTTTTCCTCAACCGAGGATTCCCCTCTGCTTTGGTTGACACGGCCCTTGACCGTGTCCGTTCTATCTCCCACACTTCTGCCCTCACCGTCGTTGGCCTCTTACATTGTTCCACTGAAGCTCAACGTAAGCTTGAGGAACAGCACTTCATCTTTCGATTAGGCACTTTACAGCCTTCTGGACTCAACATAGAGTTCAACAATTTCAGATCATAACCTCGGCCCCCACCATGTATATTTTTTTTCCACACTTGTTTTTTACTTCTCCCCCACATGGCAGCTGTCTTTCATTCTGCCAGCGCAATTTACACTTCATCTAGAGCCATCCTTTGTTTCTTAACCTGTCCCATTACCATCTCCTTTTGTCTTGAATATCTCTTAATGTCTCTTAACCTCTTCCGCCTTCCATCCAATCACAGACCTTCCCTTTTGTTCTTTCATCCCCTCCCCCCCTTTCCCAGCTCCCACACTTGCTTAAAAATTTGTTCCATTTCCTGCTTTTTTCCAGTTCTGACGAAAGGCCATCGACCTGAAACGTTAACTCTGTTTCTCTCTTCACAGATGCTGCCTGACCTGCTGAGTATCTCCAGCATTTTCTGTTTTTATTTCAGATTTCCAGCATCTGCAGTATTTTCTTTTTGTATTCCAATGCTCTCCTATCCGCCACCATCTGGGTCACCATTGACCAGAAACTTAACTAGACCAGCCACATAAATACTGTGGCTACAAGAGCAGGTCAGAGGCTGGGTATTCTGTGGTGAGTGTCTCACCTCATGACTCCCCAAAGCCTTTCCACCATCTACAAGGCACAAGTCAGGAGTGTGATGGAATACTCTCCACTTGCCTGGATGAGTGCAGCTCCAACAACACTCAAGAAGCTCGACAACATCGAGAATAAAGCAGCCTGCTTGATTGGCACCCCATCCACCACCTTAAACATTCACTCCCTCCACCACCGGTGTACTGTGGCTGCAGTGTGTACCATCTACAAGATGCACTGCAGCAACTCGCCAAGGCTTCTTTGGCAGCATCTTCCAAACCCATGACATCTACAACCTAGAAGGACAAGGGCAGCAGGCACATAGGAACACCACCACCCGCAGGTCCCCCTCCAAGTTACGCACCATCCTGACTTGGAAATATATCGCCAATCCTTCATCGTCGCTGGGTCAAAATCCCTCCCAAACAGCACTATGGGAGCATCTTCACCACACGGACTGCAGCAGTTCAAGAAGACGGCTCACTACCACCTTCTCAAGGGCAATTAGTGATGGGCAATCAATGCTGGCCTTGCCAGTGATGCCCACATTCCAGGAACAAATAAAAAAAAGCTTCTGTTCATCCAAACTTCTGCTGCCCCGTATCCTACTCTGCACATCTCCTGCTCACTTATCTACCCTGTCTTTGCTGACACACACTGGAGGTGTTGAGGGCCGGGAATCAATTTAAAATTCACATGCTTGTATTCAAAATCTTTTATTGTCTTGCCCCTTGCTACCTCTGTAACCTCCCTTCATCCCACTATTGGCAACCGTGCCTTTAGCCACCTGGGTCCCATGCTCTGGAATTCCCTCCCCACATCTTGCTCCCCTAGGAGCATAGGAACATGAGTAGGCCATTCAGCCCCTCGAGCCTGTTCCGCTATTCAATGAGATCATGGCTGATCTGCAACCTAACTCCATATACCTGCCTTTGGCCCATATCCCTTAATAACTTTGCTTAACAAAAAGCTATCAATCTCCGATTTAAAATTAACAATTGATCTAGCATCAATTACTGTTTGCGGAAGAGAGTTCCAAACTTTTACCACCCTTTGTGTGTAGAAGTGTTTCCTAATTTCACTCCTGAAAGGTCTGGCTCTCATTTTTAGACTTTGCCCCCTAGTCCTAGAATCCCCAACCAGCGGAAATAATTTCTCTCTATCTACCCTATCTGTTCCTCTTAATATCTTGATCAGATCACCCCTTAACCTTCTAAATTCTAGGGAATACAACCCTAATTTGTGTAATCTCTCCTCGTAACATAACCCTTGATGTCCGGGTATCATTCTGGTAAACCTACGCTGCACCCCCTCCAAGGCCAATATATCCTTCCCAAGGTGTGGAAGATCATCCTTGAAATCGACCTCTTTGACCAAGCTTTTGATCGCCCCCTCCTAATATCAGATGACACCTCTGTGAAGCGCCTTGAAAAGCATTTTAAGTTGTTGTTGTTTTTTGTTGGGCATTTATGCAGGATATAGGAGAATAGAACAGTCTATTTCAACATATGCAGTCATTTGAACTAGATTGTGGGTAAGAGGGGGAGAAAGAATTCAGTGTTTTGTTATACATACCATTTTAAAAATAAATCAGAGACAATTTCACTTCAGCAAAACATGAGAGGTAGAGAAAGACAGATGTACAGAACAGAACAGAACAGAAGAGACCAGTGGGAAGGGGAGGTTTATAGATAGAAAGGGAAAGAGAGAGGAAAAAAAGTGAGAGCGAGAGAAAGAAAAAGTTGGGGAATAAAGAAAAGAAAAAGCACTAACAGATGTGACAATAAGAGAAAGTACATAAGCAGAAGGAAAGAGAGAGACAGAAGTACAGTCCTCCTGAAGAACCACTGCTCCAAAGTTACAGTGGACTACAGTGGCAATTTATGAAGATAGGGTCTTAGTTAACCTCATCACAAAATGGCTGCGGCACAAAATGGCTACAAAGGAGCAGTCACTGCGAGATCTCTGTGCTCCTCTAATTCTGGCCTCTTGAGCATCCCCGATTTCCATCGCTCCACCACTGGCGGCCGTGCCTTCAGCTGCCTGGGCCCTAAGCTCTGGAATTCCCTCCCTAAACTTCTCCGCCTCGCCACCTTTCTCTCCTTCTTGAAGACGCTCCTTAAAACCTACCTCTTTGTTGTTGTACGTGAAAGTAATTCACTGTTTGCGAAGCACTTTTGATAGATTGAGAGAGGTCATAAGGAACTATTTCTCTGCACGTCCTTCTTTTCTCGGAGTTATAAATTAGTACACAGCTGATGCTGAAACATTGGTATATAACCATATCCTGGCTCCCCACACCAGGCGTGGTAGACTCCCACCTTGACGCTGCACTTAGCGTGAAGTCACCTCAGTTGCTTGGCTCCACGGAAGAATGACAATGAGTCAACCACAAGAGATATTTTTTTCTTTGAAGGAGCAGATTTGAACTCCAGTGAGGCACACACTATACAGGACGTCACAATGCTGGTGGTCAAAGCACACGGAATACTTGTATGAACTGATTACTGTAAGAGGACCACATAGGTTACAGAGCAGAAAAAAATAATTGAATTGGGGTGTCTAGAAAATGAGTTGATTCAGGCGTCTTAACATATTAGTCAAAATTACTGTTTGTCAGATGTTAGAAGTAAGGAACGTGAGAACTCGTTGAGATATCGGGCAGAATTTTCATTGGGCCGTGGAGGTGGGATTGGAGGCGTGCGGGGGGTTAAAATCCCAAAATCGGGGGGCACGAACCCATCCCGCCCCAACCCGCCGCCATGCCAGTTTCAAAGGAGGCGAGTACCCGCCCCGCACTGGGACCCGCCTTCCCGAGGTGGGAAGGGGATTAGTGCCAATTAACTGCCTGTTAACAGGTAGTTAACAGGCAGTTTTTAGCCTAATCCCTATTTTTAATGTTGAAGTGTGGGATTCCCGACGGCTCCAAACCACGCCAAGTTAGAGGAGGCGGACCGTCGGGCTGAAGGGCTTGGAGGGGTCGAGATGTCTGGTGTTCAGGTGAGTGATGGGTGCATGAGTGCAAAGGTAAGTGTGTTTGGTGTGTGTAAAGTATTTAAAGAAGTTTTACATACCTTTACTTACCTTTACAGCCTTTCTTCCTTCAGGTCTTGGGAGTCCCTCATCTCACCGGCACAGAAAGCAGAATGGCTGCGAGCTGTCAAAAATTGCAGCATTCAGCTTTCTGTTCTGGGGAGATCTCTAAATCATCCTGAGAGAAAGCAATTAACTTAGAATACAGATTGTTAGTGTTTGACAAATGCTGATATTTCATCTGTCAAACGGTCTTGACAGATGAAATATCAATCTGTGATGTCACCTGTTGCCGGGTGGCCCTTAATTGGCCTGCTGAGCCCACTGGGTGGGCTTAACAAGGTCAATCAAGTCAAAATCACGTGGGTTGGCTAGAACTCGACGGAGGCAGGACTACAACCCCAAAAGTTGTAGTCACGCCTCCTACCCGACTCGTCAATGAAAATCCAGCCCATCATGTAATTTATAAACGCGAAGTGGATCAGTTTCTAGGTTTTGCGCAGTATTACTTTTTTACACTCTACTGGATTTTGGTCTTTTTGCATACATTACTCAGACATATTTTGGAACAAAATACTTTTGGATATTGAGTGCTGAAGTACAGTTGGCATAGTAACATTCCTGCTGGAATAAGCAACAAGTTTCACCTTCCAACCTCTGTGAAAAATTTTCAGACAGGCTTATTACACTGAACACCATAACCTACCTGCAGGCAGATCTCCTACTTTATTAATAAAGGGATTAATAAAAGGAAACATCCTTTGTTCCGGAAGAGGAAAAGCCCCAGTCACTCCTGGTACATAAAACATCAAAGGGACACGAGTGGCTACGTCAAAGTTGCTGTACTTAGCCCATTCTCCGTGCTCCCCTAGTGACCAACCTGAAGGAAACAAGACGAAAGGTCTAAGTCAATTCTAAAACCAGAAAGTTAAAAAACGATACTGAACGTGCAACCTCTTCGGCAGATATTTCAAGATTAGAATTTAACAGCAAATTCCCCATTCCGCTGGCTTGTTCACGTGAAATGCCTTGGAGCAATGGTCTAGCGCACCGCAACAATGCTCAAAAGGGGACTGTAATGAAACAACTTCTTTTTAAAAATTCATTCTCAGGATGTGGGCATCGCTGGCTAGGCTGGCCCACCCCTGGTTGCTCTTGAACCGCTTGCAGCATTTTGATACAACCGAGTGGCTCGCTAGTCCTCTTGGGAGGGCAGTTAGAGTCTGGTTAGTGAGATACAAGTCAGACCAGGCAAGGACCCCAGGTTTCCTTCTCTAAAGGACATTAGTGAACCAGTTGGGGTTTACGACAATCCGACAGCTTTTATTGTAGAATACATTTTATACAGTTCCTTCACAATTAACCTAACTGCACAATGATTAAAGTTGCCTGATTCTGTTAAGTGCCCTGCGATATTTCTCTATGTCAAAGGCACTCTATAAATGCAGGTTGTTGTTGTTGCCATCATCGTGACTGGTGCACATCGAGCTCGTTGACCGATTTGCTATCAATGGGGTCAACAATGCTAACTAGTGCAGTGACTACTGATTGAGTAATGGCCAGCACAGAGTTTGTGTGGAGCAGAGTTCAACTGAATCAGGAAGTATTGGAAATATTTGATCACTATCGGTTTATCAATAGGTTCATGAAAAAAATCAACAGGTTTTCCTCCTAACTGCCAATAAAAATTTCCCCTACATGAACCAATGAGTATTGTTAACAACAACTTGTATTTATACAGCGCCTTTAATGTAGTAAAACATCCCAAGGCACTTCACAGGAGCGTTGTCAAACAAAATTTGACACAGAGCCACACAAGGAGATATTAGGGCAGATGATAAAAGGTAGGTTTTAAGGAGCATCTTAATAGAGGAAAGAAAGGTGGAGAGGTTTAGGGAGGTAATTTCAGAGCTTAGGGCCTAAGCAGCTGAAGGCACGGCCACCAATGGCGGAGCCATTAAAATCGGGGATGCTCAACAGGCCAGAATTCGAGGAGCGCAGATATCTCAGGGGGGTGGGATGGGGTTGTGGGGCTGGAAGAGGTTACAGAGATAGGAAGGGGTGAGGCCATGGAGGGACTTGAAAACAGGGATGAGAATTTTAAAATCGAGGCGCTACTTAACTGGGAGCCAATGTAGGTCAGCGAGCACAGGGGGTGATGGGCGAACGGGACTTGGTGCGAGTTAGGACACGGGGCAGCAGAGTATTGGATGGCCTCAAGTTTATGTAGGGTGGAATGTGGGAGGCTGGCCAGGAGTGCGTTGGAATAGTCAAGTCTAAGGTAACAAAGGCACGATGAGGATAAACGCATCCATTAGCCGAGTAGACTCAACTTTACTCCTCACCATGGTCAGAAGTAAACACGATGATTGTATTATTGGCCAGCCCCTGTTCGTCCAGCGCGTTCAGTAGTCGGCCCACTTGAGTGTCCATGTAGGAGACAGCAGCAAAGTAACTCTGACGAATCAGCACCTGCGAGATATTAGAGGTACAAATCACACAGCCTCATAGTCCACCATCTTTTGTGGAGTCACTAGTGGGGCCGAAATTCCGATCCCTCCCCCCCCCCACCCCAACCAGTGTGGTGAAACGGTCCACTGACTTAGAGGGGGACACCAAGCCTTTCCCAAATAGCGGGGTGGGGGGGGGAGGGGTTTATCCGAATGGCTGTATGATTCTATAAAATGCTCATTAAGCTTTAACAGGCGATACTAAACATGAATATACAAGAGATTCTTCATTTCCGCTGACTACAGCAATACCTAAAATTAGTTGAGTGTGCAAGACTTAAATGTCAACAGAAAGTGGGGAAGGCGAGAGGCACACAAGGCTTGTAAAGGGGACATCACCTCATAAGATATTTCACGATCCCTACCGAGACTTGGGAGCAAGTCATAACTCTCCCCAGCCAAAAAAAAATGATAAAAGCTGGCGATCCATTTTCTTTACCGAGTGTGAAGGAAGCTGTGCTCAGCACCTGGCACTTCCATGAACTGAATGCTCCCTTTAAGAGCAGATTAAACACATACCTGAAAGTCATCAGGAATGGGTCCATATGGAAAACTTATATTGAGGGCCTGAACGTCATCTCTTGCTCTTAGATCAGTCCAGGGATTATATGCCACTGGGGGCAGTTTTGGTGGGATTTTGGGATCAGGTGCAAGATGGATCTCCTCGCATGGATACAATTTTAAAAATTCCTGAAGAGAATAAAAATCACACAAGATTAGATTTACACAACTGGCTGAACAAAAACTATTGACCAAAATACATTCTTTGACCCTTAACAGATGCAAGCCTTCTCTTGTACAAACATGCCCCCAAGACCCAGTTCTGGTTCATGTAGTTTTTGAAGACATGTACAGCTGTATCTATTAAACAATGGATTCTAAGCCTTATACCATTTATCATCAGCAGAATCGGAGGTTGGACCAGAAAGCTCCACACGACACAAGCACAAGGCAATAGGTTCAGACGGTGGCCTGCACAGCAATAGCTCCTAACCAACGCTACCACCCTCCTCTCGGGTGGATGTAAAAGAGACCCCGGCGTTATTTCGAAGAATATTAGTGGGAGTTCTCCCCAGTGTCCTGGCCAATATTTATCCCTCAACCAACATCACTAGAAAAGAGATTATTTTTGGTCATTGCTGTTTGTGGGACCTTGCTGTGTGCGAATTGGCCACCGTGTTTCCTAAATTACAACAAAGTACTTCATTGGGACGTCTGAGGTTGTGAAAGGCGCAACATAAATGCAAGTTCTTTCCACCCGCAGGATATTTAAATCTGTAATATAACAAGCATGTGCGTAATTTCTTTATACAGCAACCTCTGTAGTATTTGCATTGTGTTCACGTTTTTTTAAATTTATTCATTCACGAGATGTGGGCACTGCCGGCATTTATTGCCCATCCCTTGAGAAGGTGGTGGTGAGCCACCTTATACAACTGAGGGCAGTTAAGAGTCAACTGCATTGCTGTGGGTCTGGAGTCACATATAGGCCAGACCGGGTAAGGACGGCAGATTTCCTTCCCTTAAAAGGACATTAGTGAACCAGATGGGTTTTTACAACAATCTGGTAGTTTCATGGTCACTATTCCAGATTTTTTTGTTTATTAACTGAATTTAAATTCCCCAGTTGCCATGGATGGGATTATTAGTCCAAGCCTCTGGATTACTAGTCCAGTGACATAACCACTATGCTACCGTACCCCACAAGCACTCACAAATATATAGCGTACAGCTCCCAAAGACTGCACCATTACCTCAGGATATTTCAACGGAATGTGTGGTTTATGGTACCCAACAGCCAACAAGAAAGGGCTTTCCGCGCCTTTCATGCTCTTCAGTAAGCGAATCGCCTCTTCGGTGCTCTGTATATCGGGCAGCGTCTGTTCTGGCATTTCCTCAACATCCACCGGACAAACCAAATTAGCATGTTTTTTACCCTCTGGTCCTTTGCAGACCTAGCTGAAGAAAAAAACCCAGTTAATGAAGTTCTCCTCGAATGATGCCCGGGCGCCAAGGGTTACGTTACGAGGAGAGATTACACAAATTAGGGTTTGTATTCCCTAGAATTTAGAAGGTTAAGGGGTGATCTGATCAAAGTTTTCAAGATATTAAGGATAACAGATAGGGTAGATAGAGAGAAACTATTTCCGCTGGTTGGGGATTCTAGGACTAGGGGGCATAGTTTAAAAATTTAGAACCAGACCTTTCAGGAGTGAAATTAGGAAACACTTCTACACACAAAGGGTGGTAGAAGTTTGGAACTCTCTTCCACAAACAGTAATTGATGCTGGATCAATTGTTAATTTTAAATCTGAGATCGATAGCTTTTTGTTAACCAAAGGTATTAAGGAATATGGGCCAAAGGCGGGTATATGGAGTTAGGTCGCAGATCAGCCAGGATCTCATTGAATGGCGGCACAGGCTCGAGGGGCCGAATGGCCTCCTCCTGTTCCTATGTCCGACATTCATCTTTTGAATGCACTGCCAACCTACACGTTACTTGCAGAGCTTCCAATGTTACATTTTCAGTGCAGCAATGCTTATTTTGCATTAAATATATTGAAGCGCAGTTAGTTACATCAGCACTGAATTCTTCAACTGACTAAGGAACAATCTGAATAGGAAAGAATCTCTGGTCCTAAATCTGGTCACAGCTTCATGCAACTCAATTGTATGTGCTTAGTAATACTCAAATGTAGCAAAGTAGTGGAGAGATTGATAACACCCCACCCTCCCCCCGCCACCCGTCCAACAGCAGAAAACAAACCTCTTCCATTATACATTGCATTTTTTCAGATGAAAGTATTCTGGCTGGCAAAACACTGTGCATTACAATCAGATGAAAATGAAGCTAATGAGTCATCTCTCTGAAGCAAAGATATCAACTGGAGCGGGGCTGCCAAATCTGCCATCGACATTTGAGATACTAGCTCTGGTCTGGGAAGGCAAGATGATTTTGTCAGCACTCCGCTCCAACAGCTCTAAGATTTCTTCAGTTAGGGGTCGATCACCTTGGGATGTAAAGAACGCAGGAACGTTGTCGAAGTCAGGATGGCGTGTGACTCGGAGGGGGAGTTTGGTGGTGTTCCCGGGCGCCTGCTGCCCTTGTCCGTCTAGGTGGTAGAGGTCATGGGTTTGGGAGGTGCTGCCAAAGAAGCCTTGGCCTACGGGTGACTCCAGTCCACACTGGGTGGTTGACTCAATGCCTGCGGAGGAAGTCTGTCAGTGTCACCCATATCCCCAAAACAATTTTTTTTTAAATAAAAGCATAACATCCAAGCTTTACCTTGGCATTTTTATATTTCTGAGTTGAAGGATGAAATGGACGAGTGGACCAACTGTAAGGATAATCGTCTGTATGATTGGACACAATCCCTGAAAGATGAGGGGCATTTCGGTTAAGTTTTAATGCTGTAGATCATGCATCAATGTCTATTTTGAACTGAAACGTATCAAAAGGTACAAACGTTAGGAGAGAAAAAGAAGCCAGATGTTTGTCATTTATGCCACATCTCTGGTACATCATCGTGTTGCAATTAATTGGGGTTTTTTTTGCTTTAGAAAAGAGAAGACCTAGAGGAAACCTGATCGAGGTCTTCAGAATTATGAATGGGCTGGTCAGGGTAGATGTGGAGAGAATGTTTCCACTTGTGGGAGAATCCAAAACTAGGGGCCATAAATACAAGATAGTCCGTAATAAATACAATAGGGAAATAAGAAGAAATGTCTTTACTCAGAGAGCGGTTAGAATGCGGAACTCGCTGCCACAGGAAGTGGTCGAGGCAAATCGCTTACATGCTTTCAAAGGGAAACTAGACGAGTACATGAGAGAAAAGGGAATAGAAAGATATGCTGACAGGCTGAGATGAGGCAGATGGGATAGGAGGGGACTCGTGGGGAGTGTAAACACCAGCACAGACTGGTTGAGCCAAATGGCCTGTTTCTGTGCTGTACATTCTATGTAATATTAAGGCAGAAAATTACTCAACACAAATTCATGTTCACCGCCCCCCCCCCCACCACGAGATTCTTCACAGCCCCCACGAGTGGTAAGTAGAATGCTCGCAGTGTTACCTGTCCACAACACATCTGGATTGCTCCTTGGCCAGAAGATTAACACCGTTGCAAAGTGCTTTGCACTCTATGGTCACTCTGGAGGACTGCGTTCAGTTCTGGGCTCCGCACCTCAGGAAGGATATATTTGTCTTTGGAGGGTGAGCGGCGCAGATTTACTGGAATGGGTACCGGGAAGGGTTAAATTACGAGGACAGGTTGCACAGACTAGGCTTGTATTCCCTCGAGTATAGAAGATTAATGGGTGATCTAATTGAGGTGTTTAAGATGATTAAAGGAGTTGATCGGGTCGATAGAGAGAAACTATTTCCTCTGGTGGGGGGAGTCCAGAACAAGGGGGCATAACCTTAAAATTAGAGCCAGGCCGTTCAGGGGTGATGTCAGGAAGCACTTCTTCACACAAAGGGTGGTGGAAATCGGGAACTCTCTCTCCCAAAATGCTGTTGAGGCTGGGGGTCAATTGAAAATTTCAAAACTGAGATTGATACAGTGTTTTTGTTAGGTAAGTGTGTAATAATGGACAGGTCAAAGAAGGTTTATGCAAGAGGCCATGAAGATAAGGGGGGAAGGGGGAATTTTAACCCCCCAAAACAGGTGGGGTTAGGTCGGTTGGGAAGTTAAAATTATTTTTTTTTAAAACCCGACCCCCCAAATTACCCAGTTCTGATTTTAACAGAGACAGGATGTGGGGGGTGGTGGGGGAAGGAGAGACCAACCTGCTTTCAGGAGGCGGGTCCCTCATTTAAATATTTTAATTAGGCTGTTTGCATAAGACTTTATCTCTCTTCCAGTTTTAACACTGCTCGCCCAGTTTTCCAGGCCACGGGAAACCCGGCAGCTGAAGGGAGGTGAGGACAGCTGGATGGAACAGGTAAGTACCTTTCCAGCACTGCTTGTGGGCCAGGAGGAACAGGAGTGCTTCCCCCCTGCCCACTAAGCTAACTTGTTAAGCTGCCAGAGAGGTTGATTGGCATTGCATTAATAATTATCACGTTGTTAAAAAGGAACTGGCGCTATTAAGTTCCAACCCTATCTCTGGCGAGTTTAATGGGCAATTAAGGTGCAAATCTCCAATGATCGGATCCCCCCCACCCTAACCCGTGATCCGATGCCATCCCTGGCCTGCAATTTCTCCCTTCACCCCTCCCGCTCCCGCCCCCCCCCGCCCCCCCACCCCGTCCTCCTCAGCCTGTGATCTTCCCACAGCTGCCCTGCGATCTCCTCCACGGTCCCCCTGCGATCTTCTCCCCTCCACCCCCGATCTCTCCGGGCACCCCCAATCAATGTGCCCCCACCCCCACGAATCGATGTCCCCAGGCCACCCACCACCACCCCACCCCCCCCCACTCCGATCTCTCCCTCCCTCATCCCTGCTCCCAGCTGTGGCCTGGTGCCGAAGGCCTATCCACCCAACAGCCAGCCAGCCTCTCAATCTGGCTGGTTGCAGCTGGGGAACAGATTTCAAAAATGGTAATCAGGTCCTGTTGTTAAATTCGGCAGGACCCCCCAACCGCAAAACTTCACCCCCCCCCCCAACCCCTCTTCCGCCCTGCCTTCTCTGTAAATATTGAGGCCATGGTGTAAATATAATTTTACTTATGCTACCTGGCAATAAAGCTAAAATGCTGAAATAATGCTGAAATAAGCACGGTGGCATAGTGGTTAGCACTATTGCCTCACAGCGCCAGGGACCCGGGTTCGAATCCGGCCTCGGGCGACTGTCTGTGTGGAGTTTGCACATTCTCCCTGTGTTTGCGTGGGTTTACTCCGGGTGCTCCGGTTTCCTCCCACAGTCCAAAGATGTGCAGGTTAGGTTGATTGGCTATGATAAATTGACCCTTAGTGTTAGGGGGATTAAATATGTGGGGTTACGGGGATAGGGTGGGATATGTGTTGGTGTTGGTGTAGGGGTTACGGGGATCGGGTGGGATATGTGTCGGTGCAGGCTCGATGGGCCGAAATGGCCTCTATCTACACTGTGGGGTTTCTGTGATTCTGTGAAACTGTGCTTAGTGTAGCTACGCTAATCCCAGGTAATGTTTTTAAAAGAATTTAGTAAGAATGCTTTGCTGAGATAAAGTGCCCATGGTCGACCAGCCTCATTTTAGTCACTATAGCTCTGGACAATGTCCTGTCTCTTAAAGAAATTAGCCTGTTGAGGTAAGCCGCTCATGGCTGATCAGCCTCGTCTCCTCCCAGTCTAAACTCACCCATCTGACAATAACCAATCAACCTTATTCTGTGCTGTATCGGTCTACGGTTCTATGATCTTCCCAGATCTTGTTATGTTGGAAAAACAAGGTCACAGTTCGAGGCTCCAGGTGCAAGGGTCGGGCTGGTGCCGATCACAAGACCAGTGTAAATACAGGTGATTGTAAGAGGTCAATAGGAGAGGAAGAAGCTAAAAAGGAGGAAACACCTGAGCAGGTCGAGCACCTCTACTCAGAAGAGAACAAGGTCATTTTTCTCTGTTCTCATAACCATGGCTTGAGCGGTGTAATTGTTTTAATTTGTGCTTGGTTCGACCACCTCAATGACGAACCCCTTCACCACCCACAAGGTGTCAGGGTCGAATTTATTACAATGAGGGATATGGAACCAAGGCACGTAAGTGGAGTTGAGGGAGAGATCCGCCATGATCTAACTGAATGGCGGAGCAGGGCTGAGGGGGCGGAATGGCCTCCTCCTGTTCCTATGCTATGCAGTAGCTGAGATCTTACCTGGATGAAAGACTTTTCCCACTGACATGGTTAGGTAGCCATTCATCTTCAAATACTGCGGGAGCGTTGTGTAGTTCCCAGCGTGCGTCCTCCAGTAAGAATCGTGATCGTAAAGCCGAGTGGTGTCAGGCCTACGACTGGTTAAAAATGACGTCCTGCTGGGCCCACATAAAGCTTGCTGTGGCGCATCAAAAGAAAAGTGTTACTTGGCTTCCTAAAATTTCACATAAATAAAGTGTGTTAAAAATTCCTCCAAATAAAAGCACTGGACACAATCTTGCTGGAACAATAACGGTGTGTCAACGACGCACGTCGTTATTAATGGGCGAGTTCAGGGCACGAAGAGATGCGCCGTAAGTTGCAAATAGAAATATAGAAACATAGAAGATAGGAGCAGGAGTAGGCCATTCGGCCCCTCGAGCCTGCTCCGCCATTCAATGCGATCATGGCTGATCATCCAAATTCAGTACCCTGTCCCTGCTTTCTCCCCATATCCCTTGATCCCTTTAGCCTTAAGAAATATATCTAACTCCTGCTTGAATATATTTAATGAATTGGCCTCAACTGCCTTCTGTGGTACAGAATTCCACAGGTTCACCACTCTCTGGGTGAAGAAATTCCTCCTCATTTCTGTCCTAAATGGCTTACCCCTTATCCTTAGACTGTGACCCCTGGTTCTGGACTCCCTGACCATCGGGAACAGCCTTCCTGCATCTAGTCTGTCCAGTCCTGTCAGAATTTTATAAGTTTCAATGAGATCCCCTCTCATTCTTCTAAACTCCAGCGAGTACAAGCCCAATCGACCCAATCTCTCCTCATACGTCATTCCTGCCATCCCAGGTATCAGCCTGGTGAATCTTCGCTGAACTCCTTCCATGGCAAAAACACCCTTCCTCAGATAAGGCGACCAAAACTGCACACAATACTCAAGATCTCTAGAACTTGCTGGTTGATTTATGCCGCTCCGCTATTTGCTTCGCGCAAAAGGTATCTCGCTCTCAGCCTCCCTGTTATTTTTAAGAAGTTGTTGGATTTGCTGCAGAAAGTTCGGGCTGGAACTTAACAGCGCAAGTACCCCTTTAACAACATGATAATTGTACTCCCCTGCACTTCCTCGAAATAGTGCCATGGGATCTTTTGCGTCCACCTGAGAGGACAGACGGGGCCTCGGTTTGACGTCTCATCCGAAAGACGGCACCTCTGACAGTGCAGCACTCCCTCAGCATTGTACTGGAGTGTCAGCCTGGATTGCTAAGAGGTCTGTAATAGAGGAAGTAGTGGCAAAGGACCTTGCACAAATTAAAAGTCTCTGGAGTGGGACTTGAACCCACAACCTGCCGACTCAGAGGCGAGAGAGGTACCCACTGAGTCACGGCTGACAATGTATCCTCACAATCCGCAGCTTAGGGACGGGGAAAATCAGCCTGGGCTCCCACTCCTGATTGGTGTGTGGGCAAGTAATGAATAGAAAAGAGATTCATTACCTTTGGTAAGACCTGGACTGTTAATTAGACGGGCTTAAGCATGGAACAAGTCATCTAATAATGTCATGAACAGGTACAGAAAATAATCAAAAAGGCTAATGGAATGCTGGCCTTTATATCGAGAGGACTAGAATACGAGAGGGTAGAAGTTATGCTGCAGCTGTACAAAACCCTGGTTAGACCACACCTGGAGCACTGTGAGCAGTTCTGGGCACCACACCTTAGGAAGGATATATTGGCCTTGGAGGAAGTGCAGCGTAGGTTTACCGGAATGATACCCAGACTTCAAGGGTTAAGTTACGAGGAGAGATTACACAAATTAAGGTTGTATTCCCTAGAATTTAGAAAGTTAAGGGGTGATCTGATCAAAGTTTTCAAGATATTAAGGGGAACAGATGGGGTAGATAGAGAGAAGCTATTTCCGCTGGTTGGGGATTCTAGGACTAGGGGGCACAGTCTAAAAATTAGAGCCAGACCTTTCAGGAGTGAAATCAGGAAACACTTCTACACACAAAGGGTGGTAGAAGTTTGAAACTCTCTTCCGTAAACTGCAATTGATGCTGGATCAATTTTAAATCAGATATTGATAGATTTTTGTTAACCAAAGGTGTTAAGGAATATGGGCCAAAGGCGGGCATATGGAGTTAGATCGCAGATCAGCCATGATCTCACTGAATGGTGGAACAGGCTCGAGGGGCTGAATGGCCTCCTCCTGTTCCTATGTTTCTAATATGGATCAATGTAGGGTAATGCATATAGAAACAGCAAACATGTATATAACACTAGCTGAAGTGCCCGGCGGTGCCGAGGGATTTTTGAGGGCATGTTGTTGTTGGAAGAGAGAGAGAGAGCGACTGGGGGGAAGAGAGAGAGCGACTGGGGGGAAGAGAGAGAGCGACTGGGGGGAAGAGCGAGAGCGACTGGAGGGAAGAGAGAGAGCGACTGGGGGGAAGAGAGAGAGCGACTGGGAGGGGGAGGGAGGGAGGGGGAGGAGAGGGGAGGGAGGAGGGGGAGGGGGAGGGAGGAGGAGGGGAGGGAGAGAGAAGGGGGAGAGAAGGGGGTAGGGGGGAGAGAAGGGGGGAGAGAAGGGGGAGAGAAGGGGGGAGGGGGAGAGAAGGGGGGAGGGGGGGGAGAGAAGGGGGGAGGGGGGAGAGAAGGTGGGGAGGGGGGAGAGGGGGGGGGAGGAGAGAGAGACACAGAGGGAAGGAGAGAGAGAGGGCGAGTGGCCCGCAGGCACAAATGGAGCCAAGCCCCGGAAACAGGCGTGAGCCGGCTTGAGGCTGTGAGAGACGGCCAGGCCCGGTTGCCGGGGTAACCCTTCCCCCCCTTCCAAGCCCCCGCCCTCCCGAAACCCGGCCGACCCGCCCCGCACTCCCGAGCCCCAGCCGCCCCACCCCGCACTCTAAAGCCCCGCCCCCCGCTCTCCCGAGAGCCCCGCCCGCCCGAGCCGGCTTCAAGACCAGCGAGCAGGGAAGAGAGAGAGACGCCGCATCTCACCTGCTGGCTTCCCGCGCTCTGTGCCTCGGACTTCTGTGTGTCGCCTGCTGCGCGCGCACCCTGTGCCTGTCCCGTGTCCCTCGCAGCCGACGCCGTTGCCCCGGGTAACGTGACGGGGGAGACTGGGGGGGGGGCGGTGAGGGGGGGAGGAGCTTACCACAAGCCGTGGGCCAATTACCAAGCTCGGGCGTGGCTGGGCAGGAGAGCCCCAGGCTTTGAGGCCTTACAAAAACGGGGAAAGGTAGGAAAAAGAATCAGGTTAGAGAAAATATTTACAAATGAATTAATTTTTTTTTTTTAAATTTGTGTTTTAAAAGCAACTTATTTTTTTGCTGGAAATGTAGATTTGAAAAGAAATACGCAGAAAGTGGGAAAAAGAAATGAAGAGTTTGGAATCAAGATGGTGGCCACTCACCTCATTTCAGAATGATAAGGCCCGCCCACACACACCGATTGGTCAACCGTCAGGTCGCTGAACTGTAGGATTGGTCAATCGTCCTGTCACTCGACTGGAGGATGGCCCGCCCGCACACGCAATGAACCCGCCCCCATGACGCAGCGATTGGTCGACCGTCGGGTCGCTCGACTGTATGATTGGTCAACCTTCACGTCACTCGATGCTAATGAGCGGATAATGAGCGGAATTTTGAACGTTTTTTGGATACCGTTGGCACAATTTTTGTCTGACCAAAAAGTAA
>NW_028226366.1:0-45995 GCF_052327205.1 Somniosus microcephalus | reverse complement strand
GCAGCACCTGCCTTGGGAATGTTTGATGGGACAGTGTAGAGGGAGCTTTTTGTCTGTATCTAACCCGTGCAGTACCTGCCTTGGGAGTGTTTGATGGGACAGCGTAGAGGGAGCTTTACGCTGTATCTAACCCGTGCAGTACCTGCCTTGGGAGTGTTTGATGGGACAGTGTAGAGGGAGCTCCACTCTGTATCTAACCTGTGTTGTTCCTGCCCTGGGAGTTTTTGATGGGCTGGTTTAAAGACAGCTTTACTCTATCGATTCTGCAGCAAACCTGGATAGATTGCAAGTCCGGGGATTCAGCGCATACACAGCGCAGACGGAAACACGGAACTTGCGGGGCCTCTACCAAGGCCTAAGTAATTGGTACGGAGACCATGATTTCAGGGCCATTATCTTTGTTTGATGTAATCCTTCTCTCCTGTGTATAAGACAGTGAGTCTCACGGCCTAAAATTCATTCAAGTCTCAGTAGGAATACCCAGAACAGACTTTAATTGTCTTTTATTTGCTTCATTTTTCTAAGGTGTACCCAGATATCTGCAGACCAACATTCATCCGCATGTGAATCCCTCCTCTGCATTTAAATCAAATCACGGTAACACTTTTATTTAATCTACCGAGGTTCAGTATTGAAATATACCAGGAGATCCAGGCACGTTTTGATAAAGCAGATTAACCGTGAGTTCAGTGGGGAAATTTAGCAAACAACAGGCCGATTTTAATATGATAAGGCAGGATCTGTCCAAAGTGGACGAGGAACAGCTACTTGACAACCCTCTGTCTCAGTCCCAAACTAATCCCACTGCCCTGCTCTCTCCTGTTAGCCCTTTATCAATCGCCAACCTAATCCCACTGCCCCGCTCTCTCCCCATAGCCCTGTATCAGTCCCCAACCTAATCCCACTGCCGCGCTCTCTCCCCATAGCCCTGTATCAATCACAAACTATTTCCACTGCCCTGCACTCTCCCCATAGCCCTGTATCAATCCCCAACGTAAGCCCACTGCCCGCTTTCTCCCCATAGCCCTGTGTTATATCCAAACAAATCCCACTGCCCGCTTTCTCCCCATAGCCCTGTGTTATATCCAAACAAATCCCACTGCCCCGCTTTCTCCCCATAGCCCTGTATCAATCCCCAAATTAATCCCACTGCCCCGCTTTCTCCCCATAGCTCTGTATCAATCCCAAACAAATCCCACAGCCCCGCTCTCTCCCCATAGCCCTGTATCAATCCCTAACATAAGTCCACTGCCCTGCTTTCTCCCCATAGCCCTGTGTTATATCCAAACAAATCCCACTGCCCCGCTCTCTCCCCATCGCCCTGTATCAATCCCAAACTATTCCCAATGCCTCACTCGCTCCCGATAACCCTGTATCAATCCCAAACTAATCAGACTGCCCTACTCTCACCCCATAGCCCTGTATCAATCCCCAAACTAATCCCACTGCCCTGCTTTCTCCCCATAGCCCTGTATCAATCACAAACTATTTCCACTGCCCTGCTCTCTCCCCATAGCCCTGTATCAATCCCCAACGTAAGCCCACTGCCCGCTTTCTCCCCATAGCCCTGTGTTATATCCAAACAAATCCCACTGCCCCGCTTTCTCCCCATAGACCTGTATCAATCCCCAAATTAATCCCACTGCCCCGCTTTCTCCCCATAGCCCTGTATCAATCCCAAACAAATCCCACTGCCCCGCTCTCTCCCCATAGCCCTGTATCAATCCCCAACGTAAGTCCACTGCCCTGCTTTCTCCCCATAGCCCTGTGTTATATCCAAACAAATCCCACTGCCCCGCTCTCTCCCCATAGCCCTGTATCAGTCCCCAACGTAAGCCCACTGCCCCGCTTTCTCCCCATAGCCCTGTGTTATATCCAAACTAATCCCACTGCACCCTCTCTCCCCATAGCCCTGTATCAATCCCAAACTAATCCCACTGCCCCGCTCTCTCCCCATAGCCCTGTATCAATCCCCAACGTAAGTCCACTGCCCTGCTTTCACCCCATAGCCCTGTGTTATATCCAAACTAATCCCACTGCACCCTCTCTCCCCATAGCCCTGTATCAATCCCAAACTAATCCCACTGCCCAGCTCTCTCCTCTAGCCCTGTATCAATCACAAACTAATCCTACTGCCACGCTCACTCCCCATTGCCCCGGATCAATCCCATGCTTATCCCGCTCCTGATCGCTATCCAGTGATCTCTGTGTTAGAGAGATGGGAAATCAGCCAGGATTCCTGCTCCTGATCACTGTCCAGTGACCCATGGGTTAGAGAGAGATGGGAAATCAGCCAGGGTTCCTGCTCCTGATTACTGTCCAGTGACTCCTGGGTTAGATAGAGGGGAAATCAGCCAGGGTTCCTGCTCCTGATCACTGCCCAGTCACCCCTGGGTTGGAAAGAGGGGAAATCAGCCAGGGTTCCTGCTCCTGATCACTGCCCAGTGACCCCTGGTTTAGAGAGAGGGGGAAATCAGCCGGGGTTCCTGCTCCTGATCACTGCCCAGTGACTCCTGGGTTAGAGAGAGGAGGAAATCAGCCAGGGTTCCTGCTCCTGATCACTGACCAGTGACCACTGGGTTAGAGAGCGGGGAATTCAGCCAGGGTTCCTGCTCCTGATCATTGTCCAGTGACCCCTGGGTTAGAGAGAGGGGAAATCAGCCAGGGTTCCTGCTCCTGATCACTGTCCAGTGACCCCTGAGTTAGAGAGAGGGGAAATCAGCCAGGGTTCCTGCTCCTGATCATTGTCCAGTGACCCCTGGGTTAGAGAGAGGGGAAATCAGCCAGGGTTCTTGCTCCTGATCACTGTCCAGTGACCCCTGGGTTAGAGAGAGGGAAATCAGCCAGGGATCCTGCTCCTGATCACTGCCCAGTGACCCCTGGGTTAGAGAGAGAGGGAAATCAGCCAGGGTTCCTGCTCCTGATCACTGTCCAGTGACCCCTGGGTTAGAGAGAGAGGTGAAATCAGCCAGGGTTCCTGCTCCTGATCACTGCCCAGTGACCCCTGGGTTAGAGAGAGGGGAAATCAGCCAGGGTTCCTGCTCCTGATCACTGTCCAGTGACCCCTGGGTTAGAGAGAGAGGGAAATCAGCCAGGGTTCCTCCTCCTGATCACAGTCCAGTGACTCCTGGGTTAGAGAGAGGGGAAATCAGCCAGGGTTCCTGCTCCTGATCACAGTCCAGTGACACCTGGGTTAGAGAGAGAGGGGAAATCAGCCAGGGTTCGTGCTCCTGATCATTGTCCAGTGAACCCTGGGTTGAGAGAGTGGAAATCAGCCTGGGTTCCTGCTCCTGATCACAGTCCAGTGACCCCTGGGTTAGAGAGAGAGGGGAAATCAGCCAGGGTTCATGCTCCTGATCACTGTCCAGTGACTCCTGGGTTAGAGAGGGGAAATCAGCCAGGGTTCCTGCTCCTGATCACTATCCAGAGATCCCTGGGTTAGAGAGAGGGGAAATCAGCCAGGGTTCCTGCTCCTGATCATTGTCCAGTGACCCCTGGGTTAGAGAGAGAGGAGAAATCAGCCAGGGTTCCTGCTCCTGATCACAGTCCGGTGACCCCTGGGTTAGAGAGGGGAAATCAGCCAGGGTTCCTGCTCCTGATCACTATCCAGAGATCCCTGGGTTAGAGAGAGGGGAAATCAGCCTGGGTTCCTGCTCCTGATTACTGCCCATTGACCCCTGGGTTAGAGAGAGAGGGAAATCAGCCAGGGTTCCTGCTCCTGATCACTGCCCATTGACCCCTGGGTTAGAGAGAGAGGGAAATCAGCCAGGGTTCATGCTCCTGATCACAGTCCAGTGACCCCTGGGTTAGAGAGAGGGAAAATCAGCCGGGGTTCCAGCTCCTGATCACTGCACAGTGAACCCTGGGTTAGAGAGAGAGGGAAATCAGCCAGGGTTCATGCTCCTGATCACTATCCACTGACCCCTGGGTTAGAGAGAGGGGAAATCAGCCAGGATTCCTGCTCCTGATCACTGCCCAGTGACCCCTGGGTTAGAGAGAGAGGGAAATCAGCCAGGGTTCCTGCTCCTGATCACTGCCCATTGACCCCTGGGTTAGAGAGAGTGGAAATCAGCCAGGGTTCCTGCTCCTGATCACTGCCCAGTGAACCCTGGGTTAGAGAGAGTGGAAATCAGCCTGGGTTCC
Organism: Somniosus microcephalus; assembly: GCF_052327205.1. Lineage (NCBI taxonomy): Eukaryota > Metazoa > Chordata > Chondrichthyes > Squaliformes > Somniosidae > Somniosus > Somniosus microcephalus. The sequence continues at coordinate 41,852 of NW_028226366.1, read as the reverse complement.
TGCTCCTGATCACTGGCCAGTGACCCCGGGTTAGAGAGAGAGGGGAATTCAGCCAGGGTTCCTGCTCCTGATCACTGTCCAGTGACCCCTGGGTTAGAGAGGGGAAATCAGCCAGGGTTTCTGCTCCTGATCACTGCCCAGTGACCACTGGGTTAGAGAGAGGGGAAATCAGCCAGGGTTCCTGCTCCTGATCACAGTCCAGTGACCCCTGGTTTAGAGAGAGAGGGCAATCAGCCTGGGTTCCTGCTGCTGATCACTGCCCAGTGACCCCTGAGTTAGAGAGAGAGGAAATCAGCCGGGGTTCCTGCTCCTGATCACAGTCCAGTGACCCCTGGGATAGAGAGAGAGGGAAATCAGCCAGGGTTCCTGCTCCTGATCACAGTCCAGTGACACCTGGGTGAGAGAGAGAGGGAAATCAGCCAGGGTTCCTGCTCCTGATCACTGTCCAGTGACTCCTGGGTAAGAGAGAGGGGAAATCAGCCCGGGTTCCAGCTCCTGATTACAGTCCAGTGAACCCTGGGTTAGAGAGAGGGGAAATCAGCCAGGGTTCCTGCTCCTGATTACAGTCCAGTGACCCCTGGGTTAGAGAGAGGGGGAACCAGCCAGGGTTCCTGCTCCTGATCACTGTCCAGTGACTCCTGGGTTAGAGAGAGGGGAAATCAGCCAGGGTTCCTGCTCCTGATCATTGTCCAGTGACCCCTGGGTTAGAGAGACAGGTGAAATCAGCCAGGGTTCATGCTCCTGATCACTATCCAGTGACCCCTGGTTAGAGAGAGAGGGAAATCAGCGAGAGTTCCTGCTCCTGATCATTGTCCAGTAACCCCTGAGTTAGAGAGAGGGGAAACCAGCCCGGGTTCCAGCTCCTGATCACTATCCAGTGACCCCTGAGTTAGAGAGAGGGGGAACCAGCCAGGGTTCCTGCTCCTGATCACTGTCCAGTGACCCCTGGGTTAGAGAGAGAGGGGAAATCAGCCAGGGTTCCTGCTCCTGATCACTGTCCAGTGACCCCTGGGTTAGAGAGAGAGAGGAAATCAGCCAGGGTTCCTGCTCCTGATCACAGTCCAGTGACCCCTGGGTTAGAGAGAGGGGAAATCAGCCAGGGTTCGTGCTCCTGATCACTGTCCAACGACCCTTGGGTTAGAGAGAGAGGTGAAAGCAGCCAGGGTTCCTGCTCCTGATTACAGTCCAGTGAACCCTGGGTTAGAGAGAGAGGGGAAATCAGCCAGGGTTCCTGCTCCTGATCACAGTCCAGTGACCCCTCGGTTAGAGAGAGGGGAAATCAGCCAGGGTTCCTGCTCCTGATTACTGTCCAGTGACTCCTGGGTTAGAGAGAGGGGAAATCAGCCAGGGTTCCTGCTCCTGATCACTGCCCAGTCACCCCTGGGTTGGAAAGAGGGGAAATCAGCCAGGGTTCCTGCTCCTGATCACTGCCCAGTGACCCCTGGTTTAGAGAGAGGGGGAAATCAGCCGGGGTTCCTGCTCCTGATCACTGCCCAGTGACTCCTGGGTTAGAGAGAGGAGGAAATCAGCCAGGGTTCCAGCTCCTGATCACTGACCAGTGACCACTGGGTTAGAGAGCGGGGAATTCAGCCAGGGTTCCTGCTCCTGATCATTGTCCAGTGACCCCTGGGTTAGAGAGAGGGGAAATCAGCCAGGGTTCCTGCTCCTGATCATTGTCCAGTGACCCCTGAGTTAGAGAGAGGGGAAATCAGCCAGGGTTCCTGCTCCTGATCATTGTCCAGTGACCCCTGGGTTAGAGAGAGGGGAAATCAGCCAGGGTTCTTGCTCCTGATCACTGTCCAGTGACCCCTGGGTTAGAGAGAGAGGTGAAATCAGCCAGGGTTCCTGCTCCTGTTCACAGTCCAGTGACCCCTGGGTTAGAGAGAGAGGGGAAATCAGCCAGGGTACCTGCTCCTGATCACTGCCCAATGACCACTGGCTTAGAGAGAGGGGGAATCAGCCAGGGTTCCTGCTCCTGATCGCTGTCCAGTGACCCCTGGGTTAGAGAGAGGGGAAATCAGCCAGGGTTCCTGCTCCTGATCACTGCCCAGTGACCCCTGGGTTAGAGAGAGGGGAAATCAGCCAGGGTTCCTGCTCCTGATCACTGCCCAGTGACCCCTGGGTTAGAGAGAGAGGGAAATCAGCCAGGGTTCCTGCTCCTGATCATTGTCCAGTGACCCCTGGGTTAGAGAGAGGGGAAATCAGCCAGGGTTCCTGCTCCTGATCACTGCCCAGTGACCCCTGGGTTAGAGAGAGAGGGAAATCAGCCAGGGTTCCTGCTCCTGATCACTGTCCAGTGACCCCTGGGTGAGAGAGAGAGGTGAAATCAGCCAGGGTTCCTGCTCCTGATCACTGCCCAGTGACCCCTGGGTTAGAGAGAGAGGGAAATCAGCCAGGGTTCCTGCTCCTGATCACTGTCCAGTGACCCCTGGGTTAGAGAGAGAGGTGAAATCAGCCAGGGTTCCTGCTCCTGATCACTGCCCAGTGACCCCTGGGTTAGAGAGAGGGGAAATCAGCCAGGGTTCATGCTCCTGATCACTGTCCAGTGACTCCTGGGTTAGAGAGTGGAAATCAGCCAGGGTTCCTGCTCCTGATCACTATCCAGAGATCCCTGGGTTAGAGAGAGGGGAAATCAGCCTGGGTTCCTGCTCCTGATTACTGCCCATTGACCCCTGGGTTAGAGAGAGAGGGAAATCAGCCAGGGTTCCTGCTCCTGATCACTGCCCATTGACCCCTGGGTTAGAGAGAGAGGGAAATCAGCCAGGGTTCATGCTCCTGATCACAGTCCAGTGACCCCTGGGTTAGAGAGAGGGAAAATCAGCCGGGGTTCCAGCTCCTGATCACTGCACAGTGAACCCTGGGTTAGAGAGAGAGGGAAATCAGCCAGGGTTCATGCTCCTGATCACTATCCACTGACCCCTGGGTTAGAGAGAGGGGAAATCAGCCAGGATTCCTGCTCCTGATCACTGCCCAGTGACCCCTGGGTTAGAGAGAGAGGGAAATCAGCCAGGGTTCCTGCTCCTGATCACTGCCCATTGACCCCTGGGTTAGAGAGAGTGGAAATCAGCCAGGGTTCCTGCTCCTGATCACTGCCCAGTGAACCCTGGGTTAGAGAGAGTGGAAATCAGCCTGGGTTCCTGCTCCTGATCACTGGCCAGTGACCCCGGGTTAGAGAGAGAGGGGAATTCAGCCAGGGTTCCTGCTCCTGATCACTGTCCAGTGACCCCTGGGTTAGAGAGGGGAAATCAGCCAGGGTTTCTGCTCCTGATCACTGCCCAGTGACCACTGGGTTAGAGAGAGGGGAAATCAGCCAGGGTTCCTGCTCCTGATCACAGTCCAGTGACCCCTGGTTTAGAGAGAGAGGGCAATCAGCCTGGGTTCCTGCTGCTGATCACTGCCCAGTGACCCCTGAGTTAGAGAGAGAGGAAATCAGCCGGGGTTCCTGCTCCTGATCACAGTCCAGTGACCCCTGGGATAGAGAGAGAGGGAAATCAGCCAGGGTTCCTGCTCCTGATCACAGTCCAGTGACACCTGGGTGAGAGAGAGAGGGAAATCAGCCAGGGTTCCTGCTCCTGATCACTGTCCAGTGACTCCTGGGTAAGAGAGAGGGGAAATCAGCCCGGGTTCCAGCTCCTGATTACAGTCCAGTGAACCCTGGGTTAGAGAGAGGGGAAATCAGCCAGGGTTCCTGCTCCTGATTACAGTCCAGTGACCCCTGGGTTAGAGAGAGGGGGAACCAGCCAGGGTTCCTGCTCCTGATCACTGTCCAGTGACTCCTGGGTTAGAGAGAGGGGAAATCAGCCAGGGTTCCTGCTCCTGATCATTGTCCAGTGACCCCTGGGTTAGAGAGACAGGTGAAATCAGCCAGGGTTCATGCTCCTGATCACTATCCAGTGACCCCTGGTTAGAGAGAGAGGGAAATCAGCGAGAGTTCCTGCTCCTGATCATTGTCCAGTAACCCCTGAGTTAGAGAGAGGGGAAACCAGCCCGGGTTCCAGCTCCTGATCACTATCCAGTGACCCCTGAGTTAGAGAGAGGGGGAACCAGCCAGGGTTCCTGCTCCTGATCACTGTCCAGTGACCCCTGGGTTAGAGAGAGAGGGGAAATCAGCCAGGGTTCCTGCTCCTGATCACTGTCCAGTGACCCCTGGGTTAGAGAGAGAGAGGAAATCAGCCAGGGTTCCTGCTCCTGATCACAGTCCAGTGACCCCTGGGTTAGAGAGAGGGGAAATCAGCCAGGGTTCGTGCTCCTGATCACTGTCCAACGACCCTTGGGTTAGAGAGAGAGGTGAAAGCAGCCAGGGTTCCTGCTCCTGATTACAGTCCAGTGAACCCTGGGTTAGAGAGAGAGGGGAAATCAGCCAGGGTTCCTGCTCCTGATCACAGTCCAGTGACCCCTCGGTTAGAGAGAGGGGAAATCAGCCAGGGTTCCTGCTCCTGATTACTGTCCAGTGACTCCTGGGTTAGAGAGAGGGGAAATCAGCCAGGGTTCCTGCTCCTGATCACTGCCCAGTCACCCCTGGGTTGGAAAGAGGGGAAATCAGCCAGGGTTCCTGCTCCTGATCACTGCCCAGTGACCCCTGGTTTAGAGAGAGGGGGAAATCAGCCGGGGTTCCTGCTCCTGATCACTGCCCAGTGACTCCTGGGTTAGAGAGAGGAGGAAATCAGCCAGGGTTCCTGCTCCTGATCACTGACCAGTGACCACTGGGTTAGAGAGCGGGGAATTCAGCCAGGGTTCCTGCTCCTGATCATTGTCCAGTGACCCCTGGGTTAGAGAGAGGGGAAATCAGCCAGGGTTCCTGCTCCTGATCATTGTCCAGTGACCCCTGAGTTAGAGAGAGGGGAAATCAGCCAGGGTTCCTGCTCCTGATCATTGTCCAGTGACCCCTGGGTTAGAGAGAGGGGAAATCAGCCAGGGTTCTTGCTCCTGATCACTGTCCAGTGACCCCTGGGTTAGAGAGAGAGGTGAAATCAGCCAGGGTTCCTGCTCCTGTTCACAGTCCAGTGACCCCTGGGTTAGAGAGAGAGGGGAAATCAGCCAGGGTACCTGCTCCTGATCACTGCCCAATGACCACTGGCTTAGAGAGAGGGGGAATCAGCCAGGGTTCCTGCTCCTGATCGCTGTCCAGTGACCCCTGGGTTAGAGAGAGGGGAAATCAGCCAGGGTTCCTGCTCCTGATCACTGCCCAGTGACCCCTGGGTTAGAGAGAGGGGAAATCAGCCAGGGTTCCTGCTCCTGATCACTGCCCAGTGACCCCTGGGTTAGAGAGAGAGGGAAATCAGCCAGGGTTCCTGCTCCTGATCATTGTCCAGTGACCCCTGGGTTAGAGAGAGGGGAAATCAGCCAGGGTTCCTGCTCCTGATCACTGCCCAGTGACCCCTGGGTTAGAGAGAGAGGGAAATCAGCCAGGGTTCCTGCTCCTGATCACTGTCCAGTGACCCCTGGGTTAGAGAGAGAGGTGAAATCAGCCAGGGTTCCTGCTCCTGATCACTGCCCAGTGACCCCTGGGTTAGAGAGAGAGGGAAATCAGCCAGGGTTCCTGCTCCTGATCACTGTCCAGTGACCCCTGGGTTAGAGAGAGAGGTGAAATCAGCCAGGGTTCCTGCTCCTGATCACTGCCCAGTGACCCCTGGGTTAGAGAGAGGGGAAATCAGCCAGGGTTCCTGCTCCTGATCATTGTCCAGTGAACCCTGGGTTGAGAGAGTGGAAATCAGCCTGGGTTCCTGCTCCTGATCACAGTCCAGTGACCCCTGGGTTAGAGAGAGAGGGGAAATCAGCCAGGGTTCATGCTCCTGATCACTGTCCAGTGACTCCTGGGTTAGAGAGTGGAAATCAGCCAGGGTTCCTGCTCCTGATCACTATCCAGAGATCCCTGGGTTAGAGAGAGGGGAAATCAGCCAGGGTTCCTGCTCCTGATCACAGTCCAGTGACCCCTGGGTTAGAGAGAGAGGGAAATCAGCCAGGGTTCCTGCTCCTGATCACAGTCCAGTGACCCCTGGGTTAGAGAGAGAGCGAAATCAGCCAGGGTTCATGCTCCTGATCACAGTCCAGTGACCCCTGGGTTAGAGAGAGGGAAAATCAGCCGGGGTTCCAGCTCCTGATCACTGCCCAGTGACCCCTGGGTTAGAGAGAGAGGGAAATCAGCCAGGGTTCCTGCTCCTGATCACTGCACAGTGAACCCTGGGTTAGAGAGAGAGGGAAATCAGCCAGGGTTCATGCTCCTGATCACAGTCCAGTGACCCCTGGGTTAGAGAGAGGGGAAATCAGCCAGGGTTCATGCTCCTGATCACTATCCACTGACCCCTGGGTTAGAGAGAGAGGGAAATCAGCCAGGATTCCTGCTCCTGATCACAGTCCAGTGAACCCTGGGTTAGAGAGAGGGGAAATCAGCCAGGGTTCATGCTCCTGATCACTATCCACTGACCCCTGGGTTAGAGAGAGGTGAAATCAGCCAGGATTCCTGCTCCTGATCACTGCCCAGTGACCCCTGGGTTAGAGAGAGAGGGAAATCAGCCAGTGTTCCTGCTCCTGATCACTGCCCAGTGAACCCTGGGTGAGAGAGAGTGGAAATCAGCCTGGGTTCCTGCTCCTGATCACTGCCCAGTGACCCCTGGGTTAGAGAGAGAGGGGAATTCAGCCAGGGTTCCTGCTCCTGATCACTGTCCAGTGACCCCTGGGTTAGAGAGGGGAAATCAGCCAGGGTTTCTGCTCCTGATCACTGCCCAGTGACCCCTGGGTTAGAGAGAGGGGAAATCAGCCAGGGTTCCTGCTCCTGATCACTGCCCAGTGACCCCTGGGTTAGAGAGAGGGGAAATCAGCCAGGGTTCCTGCTCCTGATCACAGTCCAGTGACCCCTGGTTTAGAGAGAGAGGGCAATCAGCCTGGGTTCCTGCTGCTGATCACTGCCCAGTGACCCCTGAGTTAGAGAGAGAGGAAATCAGCTGGGGTTCCTGCTCCTGATCACAGTCCAGTGACACCTGGGTGAGAGAGAGGGGAAATCAGCCAGGGTTCCTGCTCCTGATCACTGCCCAGTGACCCCTGGGTTAGAGAGAGGGGAAATCAGCCAGGGTTCCTGCTCCTGATCACTGCCCAGTGACCCCTGGGTTAGAGAGAGAGGGAAATCAGCCAGGGTTCCTGCTCCTGATCACTGTCCAGTGACCCCTGGGTTAGAGAGAGGGGGAAATCAGCCGGGGTTCCTGCTCCTGATCACTGCCCAGTGACTCCTGGGTTAGAGAGAGGAGGAAATCAGCCAGGGTTCCTGCTCCTGATCACTGACCAGTGACCACTGGGTTGGAAAGAGGGGAAATCAGCCAGGGTTCCTGCTCCTGATCACTGCCCAGTGACCCCTGGGTTGGAAAGAGGGGAAATCAGCCAGGGTTCCTGCTCCTGATCACTGCCCAGTGACCCCTGGTTTAGAGAGAGGGGGAAATCAGCCGGGGTTCCTGCTCCTGATCACTGCCCAGTGACTCCTGGGTTAGAGAGAGCAGGAAATCAGCCAGGGTTCCTGCTCCTGATCACTGACCAGTGACCACTGGGTTAGAGAGCGGGGAATTCAGCCTGGGTTCCTGCTCCTGATCATTGTCCAGTGACCCCTGGGTTAGAGAGAGGGGAAATCAGCCAGGGTTCCTGCTCCTGATCACTGTCCAGTGACCCCTGAGTTAGAGAGAGGGGCCGAATTCCCCCCCCGCCAAATCCCCCCCCGCCGAATTACCCCCCCCCCGCTGAATTCCCCCTGCACTGTATTCCCCCCCCCGCGCTGTCCCCCCCCCCCGCGCTGTGCCCCCCCCGCGCTGTGGCCCCCCCCCCGCGCTGTGTCCCCCCCCCGCGCTGTGTCCCCCCCCCCCGCGCTGTGTCCCCCCCCGCGCTGTGTCCCCCCCCCGCGCTGTGTCCCCCCCCCGCGCTGTGTCCCCCCCCCCGCGCTGTGCCCCCCCCCGCGCTGTGCCCCCCCCCCCGCGCTGTGCCCCCCCCGCGCTGTGTCCCCCCCCGCGCTGTATAATTCACCCCATCTCCCCGTACACTCCGCCCCCTGTACCTCTCTCCCTCTGTGGAACTCCTTCCCTCCTCCCCCTTGGTGAAACTCCACAGCCCCCCCCTGTATAAGAGCCCCATATCTCCATCCATGTATAATCGCCCCGCCCTGTCAATCTCCCTCCCCACCGCTGGTGAAACTCCACAGCCCCCCCTGTATAAGACCCCCATATATCTCCATCCCTGTATAATCCCCCCGCCCGCCCTGTCAATCTCCCTCCCCACCGCTGGTGAAACTCCACAGCCCCCCCTGTATAAGACCCCCATATATCTCCATCCCTGTATAATCCCCCCGCCCGCCCTGTCAATCTCCCTCCCCACCGCTGGTGAAACTCCACAGCCCCCCCTGTATAAGACCCCCATATATCTCCATCCCTGTATAATCGCCCCGCCCTGTCAATCTCCCTCCCCACCGCTGGTGAAACTCCACAGCCCCCCCTGTATAAGACCCCCATATATCTCCATCCACGTATAATCCCCCCGCCCGCCCTGTCAATCTCCCTCCCCACCGCTGGTGAAACTCCACAGCCCCCCTGTATAAGACCCCCATATATCTCCATCCCTGTATAATCCCCCCGCCCTGTCAATCTCCCTCCCCACCGCTGGTGAAACTCCACAGCCCCCCCTGTATAAGACCCCCATATATCTCCATCCCTGTATAATCCCCCCGCCCGCCCTGTCAATCTCCCTCCCCACCGCTGGTGAAACTCCACAGCCCCCCCTGTATAAGACCCCCATATCTCCATCCATGTATAATCCCCCCGCCCTGTCAATCTCCCTCCCCACCGCTGGTGAAACTCCACAGCCCCCCTGTATAAGACCCCCATATATCTCCATCCATGTATAATCCCCCCGCCCTGTCAATCTCCCTCCCCACCGCTGGTGAAACTCCACAGCCCCCCCTGTATAAGACCCCCATATATCTCCATCCATGTATAATCCCCCCGCCCGCCCTGTCAATCTCCCTCCCCACCGCTGGTGAAACTCCACAGCCCCCCTGTATAAGACCCCCATATCTCCATCCCTGTATAATCCTGCCCGCCCTGTCAATCTCCCTCCCCACCGCTGGTGAAACTCCACAGCCCCCCCTGTATAAGACCCCCATATATCTCCATCCACGTATAATCGCCCCGCCCGCCCTGTCAATCTCCCTCCCCACCGCTGGTGAAACTCCACAGCCCCCCCTGTATAAGACCCCCATATATCTCCATCCACGTATAATCCCCCCGCCCTGTCAATCTCCCTCCCCACCGCTGGTGAAACTCCACAGCCCCCCCTGTATAAGACCCCCATATATCTCCATCCATGTATAATCCCCCCGCCCGCCCTGTCAATCTCCCTCCCCACCGCTGGTGAAACTCCACAGCCCCCCCTGTATAAGACCCCCATATATCTCCATCCATGTATAATCCCCCCGCCCGCCCTGTCAATCTCCCTCCCCACCGCTGGTGAAACTCCACAGCCCCCCCTGTATAAGACCCCCATATATCTCCATCCATGTATAATCCCCCCGCCCGCCCTGTCAATCTCCCTCCCCACCGCTGGTGAAACTCCACAGCCCCCCCTGTATAAGACCCCCATATATCTCCATCCATGTATAATCCCCCCGCCCGCCCTGTCAATCTCCCTCCCCACCGCTGGTGAAACTCCACAGCTCCCCCTGTATAAGACCCCCATATATCTCCATCCACGTATAATCCCCCCGCCCGCCCTGTCAATCTCCCTCCCCACCGCTGGTGAAACTCCACAGCCCCCCCTGTATAAGACCCCCATATATCTCCATCCACGTATAATCCCCCCGCCCGCCCTGTCAATCTCCCTCCCCACCGCTGGTGAAACTCCACAGCCCCCCTGTATAAGACCCCCATATATCTCCATCCATGTATAATCCCCCCGCCCTGTCAATCTCCCTCCCCACCGCTGGTGAAACTCCACAGCCCCCCCTGTATAAGACCCCCATATATCTCCATCCACGTATAATCCCCCCGCCCGCCCTGTCAATCTCCCTCCCCACCGCTGGTGCGTATAATCCCCCCGCCCTGTCAATCTCCCTCCCCACCGCTGGTGAAACTCCACAGCCCCCCCTGTATAAGACCCCCATATATCTCCATCCACGTATAATCCCCCCGCCCGCCCTGTCAATCTCCCTCCCCACCGCTGGTGAAACTCCACAGCCCCCCCTGTATAAGACCCCCATATCTCCATCCCTGTATAATCCCCCCGCCCTGTCAATCTCCCTCCCCACCGCTGGTGAAACTCCACAGCCCCCCCTGTATAAGACCCCCATATATCTCCATCCACGTATAATCCCCCCGCCCGCCCTGTCAATCTCCCTCCCCACCGCTGGTGAAACTCCACAGCCCCCCCTGTATAAGACCCCCATATCTCCATCCCTGTATAATCCCCCCGCCCTGTCAATCTCCCTCCCCACCGCTGGTGAAACTCCACAGCCCCCCCTGTATAAGACCCCCATATATCTCCATCCACGTATAATCCCCCCGCCCGCCCTGTCAATCTCCCTCCCCACCGCTGGTGAAACTTTATTTTGCCCCGTGTGTGAATCACTCACTTACCTGATGAGGCTCCAAATCACAACTCTCTTTAATTTGCTTTATTTCACGTCCAAACAAACAAACAATGTAAAACACTCCCCCCGCGCCGAGCACAAAATGGCTGACCCCCCGCACCGAGCACAAAATGGCTGCCTCCCCACGCACCAAACACAAAATGGCTTCCCCCCTGCACCAAGCACAAAATGGCTTCCCCCCCTGCACCGAGCACAAAATGGCTGCCTCCCCGCGCACCAAGCACAAAATGGCTGCCCTCCCCCCGCACCGAGCACAAAATGGCTGCCTCCCCCCGCACCAAGCACAAAATGGCTGCCCTCCCCCCGCACCGAGCACAAAATGGCTGCCTCCCCCCGCACCAAGCACAAAATGGCTGCCTCCCCCCTGCACCGAGCACAAAATGGCCGCCTCCCCCCTGCACCAAGCACAAAATGGCTGTGGCCGCTCACTCAGTCGGTGGCTGTATAATGAGTGTCTGGAACCTAATTGGAGAGAGATTGAGAAGCCTGGGAATACAGGAGGGTGAGAGTGTGAGATGGGGGGGCAGTAGAGACCAGAGGGGGGTGCAGACGTGGAGCAAGAGATGACGGACATTCCCAACCTTCACGGACAGTACCGTCCCGGCTCCGGGTATGTTCCTCACTGCAGGAAGATGTTTCCCCCTCCCCCCAACCCCCATCAGTGTAGTGGGAAACAAAACCTGAGCTGGGTGTCCCTGAACAGAGAAAAGACACACAGAGATTTGGGTGACATAGGAGGCCATTCAGCCCTTCGAGCCTGTCCCACCAGTGTTAGATTGTGGCTGATCTGCACCTCGACTCCACCTACCCACAGGAGCGAGGCAGAGACGTAGAGGGAAAGAAACTGTTTGACTTGGCGTTATACAACAAACCGGGTGATGGTGAATCAGCCTCCCGTTTCACATCTCGCCCTACTGTAACATTGATGGAAATCAACCTCGGCAGAGATGTGACGCAGGATTCTGGTTTATTGTCACTGGGTTCACACTGTGGCACCGGGTCAACATCTGGCCCAGTGAGAGGGACTGAGGAGCAGAAAGCAGAGATACGGAAAGTGAGAAGGACAAAGAGGCAGAACAGAGTGAGAGGGAGCGAGATTGGGAATAAGAGAGAGGGAGCCAGAACCAGTGAGAGGAGCGGAGAGCAGAAGGCAGAGAAACTGAGATTCAAAATAGAAAGACAGGCAGATGGACAAAGAGAGAGGGAGAGAGTGGCTGGCAGAGAGAGAGAGAGAGAGAGAGTTAGGGAGAGAGATACTGAAATAGAGAGTTGGAGATCGAGAAAGACAGAGAGTGCTGCAGAGAAAGAGTTGGAGAGGCAGAGATATCAAGAAAGATGGAGATAGAAAGAAGATTGGAGAGGGAGATGAAGGGATGCAAAGATTGACGTTGCAGGAAGAGATGAAGAACAATGGAGAGAGAGAGAGACTGACGGAGAGATACAGATATAACGAAAGATGTGTCGATACAGAGATGTGACTCGAGAGGGAGGGAGGTGGAGAGTGGAATATACAGCTTACATTGGGCGATCTGGAGAACTAACTCCAGTGGAAATTCAATCCCCCCGATGTGTCTACGGGGACAGGTGTCTCTGACTGACTGTACAGCCTGGCCTGCGTGTGTCTCTGTCACTGGTCCCAGGCTGTAAGGGACAGACAGAGAGATGGGGAAATAGGGAGAGAGAGAGAGAGGGAATTGTACAAGTTTACAGCACAGAAGGAGGCCATTCGGCCCCTCGTGTCTGTGCCGGACGATTTATAAAGCTATCCAGCCTAATCCCACTCTCCTGCTCTGGGTCCGTCGCCTTATCGGTTACGGCACTTCTCGTGCCTATATGGCCCCTGGTTATTGACCTCTCTGCTGGGGGAGAGCAGTCCTTCCCATCCACTCTATCTAGGCCCCCTCATCATTTTATACACCTCCATTTAACCTCCCTCAGTCTCTATTCCAAAGAAAACCAACCCAGCCTATCCAGTCTTTCCTCATAGCTAATAAAGGAAAGTATCTAGTCTGCCATCTTCAGTGCCTTTTCTACAGAGGTAACGAGAGAGAGAGGGTGGTGCAGAAAGATGTACAAGTTACATTGGGGGGAGCAAGCGATGGCAATGAATCGCGGGGTGATAAACAGACACATTGGGGGCCAGGCAGGCAGCCTGTGCTGAGGGGGCCTCGGTCACTCTCCTCCCTCTGAAGGAAGCACTTCTCCAGGATTCCACCTCCCAAAAGACTCTCTCTCTGCATTGTCACGTTGTAGCTTCTGGAGAGAGAGAAATGAAAATTGATTAAAAGAAATCACGCAATGAATTAAAAAAACTACATGCACAGCTCTGACCCAGGAAATTGAGTTTTTTTTTGCTGATTTGTCATCATTTACTGGTTTCTAAAAATGTCCCAATCCTCTGGCCTAACACTAATCTTGGCAACATTGCCTGCCTTTTCTTTCAATGTGATCCCATCTTTAACTCCCTTAGTTAGCCACGGATGGTGCATCCTCCTCGTAGAGCCTTTCTTTCTCACTGGAATACACCTTTGCTGAGATTGATGAAATATCTCCTTAAATGTCTGCCACTGCTGAGCTAGCGTCTTACCCTTTCATCTATTTTCCCAGTCCGCTTCAGCCAACTCTCTCCTCGGACCCTTGTAATTGCCTTTATTTCAGTTTAGGACACTAGTTTCAGACCCAAGTTTCTCACCCTCAAAATGAATTTGAAATTCTACCAATCACTCTTTCTTAGGGGATCCTTTACTATGAGATCATTAATTAATCCTGTCTCATTACACATTACCAGATCTAAAATAGCATCTCCCACTTCTGGCATTTAACACTCACCTCCATCTGCGTCCCCCCCTCCCTCTCCCTCTCTCTCTCTCTCTCTCTCCCCCCCATCGCTTGTTCTCTCTCCCCCTCTCTCTGTTCCTATCCAGCTCCCCATCTCTCTCGCTCTTTTTCATTCACTCATCTGCTCTCTCTCTCTGATTCTTTCCCTCTATCTCAGCTTTAATCTTGATTAAAATGTATTCTGAAATGTTTCTCTCTCACCATTTAAAATAACGACAAATCCAATTGCATTTTTTATGTTAAGGGGGAAAAATTCGGTTGCAATGCAAAAAGAGAGAGAGCGAGCGAGAGAAAGCTCGAGAGAAACAACAACAACAATTATATTTGTATAGTGCCTTTAATGTAGTTAAACCTCCCAGGGAGCTGCACAGGAGTGTTATAAAACACAATTTGACATCGAGCCACATAAGAGAAAGATGGCGAGAGAGAGAGAGAGACAAAGGTGGCGAGAGAGAGACAGAGAAAGCTGGCGAGAGAGAGAGACAGAGAAAGCTGGAGAGAGAGAGAGAGAGACAGAGAAAGCTGCAGAGAGAGAGAGACAGAAAGCTGGAGAGAGACAGAGAAAGCTGGAGAGAGACAGAAAGCTGTGGAGAGAGAGACAGAAAGCGAGAGAGAGACAGAAAGCTGGAGAGAGAGAGAGACAGAGAAAGCTGGAGAGAGACAGAAAGCTGGAGAGAGAGAGACAGAAAGCTGGAGAGAGAGAGAGACAGAGAAAGCTGGAGAGAGAGACAGAGAAAGCTGGAGAGAGACAGAAAGCTGGAGAGAGAGAAAGCTAGAGAGAGAGACAGAAAGCTGGAGAGAGAGAGACAGAAAGCTAGAGAGAGACAGAGAAAGCTGGAGAGAGAGAGACAGAAAGCTAGAGAGAGAGACAGAGAAAGCTGGAGAGAGAGACAGAAAGCTGGAGAGAGAGACAGAAAGTTGGCGAGAGAGAGACAGAGAAAGCTGGCGAGAGAGAGACAGAGAAAGCTGGCGAGAGAGACAGAGAAAGCTGGCGAGAGAGAGACAGAGAAAGCTGGAGACACAGAGAAAGCTGGCGAGAGAGACAGAGAAAGCTGGCGAGAGAGAGACAGAGAAAGCTGGCGAGAGAGAGAGACAGAGAAAGCTGGAGAGACAGAGAAAGCTGGAGAGAGAGACTGAGAAAGCTGGCGAGAGAGAGACAGAGAAAGCTGGCGAGAGAGAGACAGAGAAAGCTGGAGAGAGAGACAGAAAGCTGGAGAGAGAGAGACAGAAAGCTGGCGAGAGAGACAGAGAAAGCTGGCGAGAGAGACAGAGAAAGCTGGCGAGTGAGACAGAAAGCTGGCGAGAGAGAGACAGAAAGCTGGAGAGAGAGAGACAGAGAAAGCTGGCGAGAGAGAGAGACAGAGAAAGCTGGCGAGAGAGAGAGACAGAGAAAGCTGGCGAGAGAGAGAGACAGAGAAAGCTGGCGAGAGAGAGAGACAGAGAAAGCTGGCGAGAGAGAGAGAGAGAAAGCTGGCGAGAGAGAGAGAGAGAAAGCTGGTGAGAGAGAGACGGAAAGCTGGAGTGAAATAGACACTAATAAATCCACAATCGGAACCACAGTAACATGAATTAAAATGTCTACCGCACATCTCATTGAAGCCTCAAATTAATAGCACTGCGCAAACCACCAGCATTATTGTGGAATTATAACACAGGTTGACGCTGAGGACTTTGATTTCCTCTTGGGGGGCCTCTTTGTCCCGCACCAGGGGTTAACGTGTTTGTGCCACATTGCAAGGCCAGGGCTGCTTTAAACCTGTTGAAAACTCCAGGCCTACAATCCAGCAGGAACAAGTTAACCCCAGGCCCCAGAATCCCAGGCTCCCCGAGAGGAAATGAAAGGCCGGGGTATTAAACAGACACAAACTCACGTGGGCCCATTGGGTGCAGCCTCTGGCGAAGGCCTCGGATTGTCCACTGCGGAGGAAGCTATTGTCCCAGGTATTCCTCGTCCCAAAGCGCTCTCGCTCTCTCTGCATCTTGGTACAGCTTTGCAAATATAATAAATGTCCTTGGGAGAATAGAGAGAGAAATGAGATTGATTAATAAACAAAGCAATGATTAAAAAAAGCACAGCAAGAGCCCAGGGCTCCATCTCTCAGTTACACAGACAATCTCCCAACAACATCCCATTACAAACAATTACATTACATTAGAAACCAGAGGATCTAAAGAGTTAAAGATGGAGACAGAGAATTTGCACACAGCATACACACACACAGCAGATTGAGAGAAATGGCCCTTCTGGAGGAAGGAGTTATTAGGACTGGGACTCCCACCCCCAGGACTGGGACCCTCCCACCCCCAGGACTGGGACCCACCCACCCTCAGGACTGGGACCCACCCACCCTCAGGACTGGGACCCTCCCACCCCCAGGTCAGCAGATTGCAGAGTCCACCCCTTGAGCCATTGACATGTTGGCTTTGCTCCCTAGGGGGTCTGTCTATTGACATGCTAATCCATGGATAGCCCAGGCCAGCACTCTGGCAAGGGAAATAACTACAGGAAATGCTGGAAAAACTCAGCAGGCCAGGCAACGACTGCAGAGAAATTAGAGTCAACGTTTCGGGTCAAAACCCTTTGTCATTACCTTTACATTGCAAATGACTAGAATAATGATCAGTGATATTACATTGCAATATTCCATTACATTGCAAATGACTAGAATATTGATCAGTGATATTACATTGCAAATGACTAGAATATTGATCAGTGATATTACATTGCAAATGACTAGAATATTGATCAGTGATATTCCATTGCAATATTCCATTACATTGCAAATGACTAGAATATTGATCAGTGATATTCCATTGCAATATTCCATTATATTGCAAATGACTAGAATATTGATCAGTGATATTACATTGCAAATGACTAGAATATTGATCAGTGATATTCCATTGCAATATTCCATTACATTGCAAATGACTAGAATAATGATCAGTGATATTACATTGCAATATTCCATTATATTGCAAATGACTAGAATATTGATCAGTGATATTACATTGCAAATGACTAGAATATTGATCAGTGATATTCCATTGCAATATTCCATTACATTGCAAATGACTAGAATATTGATCAGTGATATTACATTGCAATATTCCATTACATTGCAAATGACTAGAATATTGATCAGTGATATTCCATTGCAATATTCCATTATATTGCAAATGACTAGAATATTGATCAGTGATATTACATTGCAAATGACTAGAATATTGATCAGTGATATTCCATTGCAATATTCCATTACATTGCAAATGACTAGAATATTGATCAGTGATATTACATTGCAAATGACTAGAATATTGATCAGTGATATTCCATTGCAATATTCCATTACATTGCAAATGACTAGAATAATGATCAGTGATATTACATTGCAATATTCCATTACATTGCAAATGACTAGAATATTGATCAGTGATATTCCATTGCAATATTCCATTATATTGCAAATGACTTGAATATTGATCAGTGATATTCCATTGCAATATTCCATTACATTGCAAATGACTAGAATATTGATCAGTGATATTACATTGCAAATGACTAGAATATTGATCAGTGATATTACATTGCAAATGACTAGAATATTGATCAGTGATATTACATTGCAATATTCCATTACATTGCAAATGACTTGAATATTGATCAGTGATATTACATTGCAAATGACTAGAATATTGATCAGTGATATTCCATTGCAAATGACTAGAATATTGATCAGTGATATTACATTGCAATATTCCATTACATTGCAAATGACTAGAATATTGATCAGTGATATTACATTGCAAATTACTTGAATATTGATCAGTGATATTACATTGCCTTGGGAGTGTTTGATGGGACAGTGTAGAGGGAGCTTCACTCTGTATCTAACCCGTGTTGTTCCTGCCCTGGGAGTTTTTGATGGGCTGGTTTAAAGAGAGCTTTTCTCTATCGATTCTGTAGCAAACCTTGATAGATTGCAAGTCCGGGGATTCAGCGCATACACAGCGCAGACGGAAACACGGAACTTGCGGGGCCTCTACCAAGGCCTAAGTCGTTGGTACGGGGACCATGATTTCAGGGCCATTATCTTTGTTTGATGTAATCCTTCACTCCTGTGCATAAGACAGTGAGTCTCACGGCCTAAAATTCATTCAAATCTCAGTAAGAATACCCAGAACAGACTTTAATTGTCTTTTATTTGCTTCATTTTTCTACGGTGTACCCAGATATCTGCAGACCAACATTCATCCGCATGTGAATCCCTCCTCTGCATTAAATCAATTCACGGTAACACTTTCATTTAATCTGCCGAGGTTCAGTATTAAAATATACCAGGAGATCCAGGCACGTTTTGATAAAGCAGATTAACAATGAGTTCAGTGGGGAAATTTAGCAAACAACAGGCCGATTTTAATATGACAAGGCAGGATCTGTCCAAAGTGGACTGGGAACAGCTACTTGACAACCCTCTGTCTCACTCCCAAACTAATCCCACTGCCCTGCTCTCTCCTGTGAGCCCTTTATCAATCGCCAACCTAATCCCACTGCCTCGCTCTCTCCCCATAGCCCTGTATCAATCCCCAAAACTAATCCCATTGCCCCGCTCTCTCCCCATAGCCGTTTATCAATCCCAAACTAATCCAACTGCCCCGCTCTCTCCCCATAGCCCTGTATCAATCCCAAACTATTCCCACTGCCCCGCTCTCTCCCTATAGCCCTGTATCAATCCCAAACTAATCCCACTGCCCCGCTCACTCCCCATAGCCCTGTATCAATCCGCAAACTAATCCCACTGCCCCGCTCACTCCCCAAAGCCCTGTATCAATCCCAAACTAATCCCAGTGCCCCGCTCACTCCCGATAGGCCTGTATCAATCCTAAACTAATCCCAAAGCCCCACTCTCTCCCCATAGCCCTGTATCAATCCCAAACTAATCACACTGCCCCGATCTCTCCCGATAGCCCTGTATCAATCCCAAACTATTCCCAATGCCTCGCTCGCTCCCGATAACCCTGTATCAATCCCAAACTAATCAGGCTGCCCTGCTCTCACCCCATAGCCCTGAATCAATCCCAAACTAATCCCGCTGCCACGCTCACTCCCCATAGCCCCGGATCAATCCCATGCTTATCCCGCTCCTGATCACTATCCAGTGACCTCTGTGTCAGAGAGATGGGAAATCAGCCAGGATTCCTGCTCCTGATCACTGTCCAGTGACCCATGGGTTAGAGAGAGATGGGAAATCAGCCAGGGTTCCTGCTCCTGATTACTGTCCAGTGACTCCTGGGTTAGAGAGAGGGGAAATCAGCCAGGGTTCCTGCTCCTGATCACTGCCCAGTGACTCCTGGGTTAGAGAGAGGAGGAAATCAGCCAGGGTTCCTGCTCCTGATCACTGACCAGTGACCACTGGGTTAGAGAGCGGGGAATTCAGCCAGGGTTCCTGCTCCTGATCACTGTCCAGTGACCCCTGGGTTAGAGAGAGGGGAAATCAGCCAGGGTTCCTGCTCCTGATCACTGTCCAGTGACCCCTGAGTTAGAGAGAGGGGAAATCAGCCAGGGTTCCTGCTCCTGATCATTGTCAAGTGATCCCTGGGTTAGAGAGAGGGGAAATCAGCCAGGGTTCTTGCTCCTGATCACTGTCCAGTGACCCCTGGGTTAGAGAGAGAGGTGAAATCAGCCAGGGTTCCTGCTCCTGATCACAGTCCAGTGACCCCTGGGTTAGAGAGAGGGGAAATCAGCCAGGGTACCTGCTCCTGATCACTGTCCAGTGACCCCTGGGTCAGAGAGAGGGAAATCAGCCAGGGTTCCTGCTCCTGATCACTGTCCAGTGACCCCTGGGTTAGAGAGAGAGGTGAAATCAGCCAGGGTTCCTGCTCCTGATCACAGTCGAGTGACACCTGGGTTAGAGAGAGAGGGGAAATCAGCCAGGGTTCATGCTCCTGATCACTATCCAGTGACCCCTGGGTTAGAGAGAGGGGAAATCAGCCCGGGTTCCTGCTCCTGATCACTGCCCAGTGACCCCTGGGTTAGAGAGAGGGGAAATCAGCCAGGGTTCCTGCTCCTGATCACTGTCCAGTGACCCCTGGGTTAGAGAGAGGAGGAAATCAGCCAGGGTTCCTGCTCCTGATCACTGACCAGTGACCACTGGGTTAGAGAGCGGGGAATTCAGCCAGGGTTCCTGCTCCTGATCATTGTCCAGTGACCCCTGGGTTAGAGAGAGGGGAAATCAGCCAGGGTTCCTGCTCCTGATCACTGTCCAGTGACCCCTGGGTTAGAGAGAGAGGTGAAATCAGCCAGGGTTCCTGCTCCTGATCACAGTCCAGTGACCCCTGGGTTAGAGAGAGAGGGGAAATCAGCCAGGGTACCTGCTCCTGATCACTGCCCAATGACCACTGGCTTAGAGAGAGGGGGAATCAGCCAGGGTTCCTGCTCCTGATCGCTGTCCAGTGACCCCTGGGTTAGAGAGAGGGGAAATCAGCCAGGGTTCCTGCTCCTGATCACTGTCCAGTGACCCCTGGGTTAGAGAGAGGGAAATCAGCCAGGGTTCCTGCTCCTGATCACTGCCCAGTGACCCCTGGGTTAGAGAGAGAGGGAAATCAGCCAGGGTTCCTGCTCCTGATCACTGTCCAGTGACCCCTGGGTTAGAGAGAGAGGTGAAATCAGCCAGGGTTCCTGCTCCTGATCACTGCCCAGTGACCCCTGGGTTAGAGAGAGGGGAAATCAGCCAGGGTTCCTGCTCCTGATCACTGTCCAGTGACCCCTGGGTTAGAGAGAGAGGGAAATCAGCCAGGGTTTCTCCTCCTGATCACAGTCCAGTGACCCCTGGGTTAGAGAGAGGGGAAATCAGACAGGGTTCCTGCTCCTGATCACAGTCCAGTGATACCTGGGTTAGAGAGAGAGGGGAAATCAGCCAGGGTTCGTGCTCCTGATCATTGTCCAGTGAACCCTGGGTTGAGAGAGTGGAAATCAGCCTGGGTTCCTGCTCCTGATCACAGTCCAGTGACCCCTGGGTTAGAGAGAGAGGGGAAATCAGCCAGGGTTCATGCTCCTGATCACTGTCCAGTGACTCCTGGGTTAGAGAGGGGAAATCAGCCAGGGTTCCTGCTCCTGATCACTATCCAGAGATCCCTGGGTTAGAGAGAGGGGAAATCAGCCAGGGTTCCTGCTCCTGATCACAGTCCAGTGACCCCTGGGTTAGAGAGAGAGGGGAAATCAGCCAGGGTTCATGCTCCTGATCACTGTCCAGTGACTCCTGGGTTAGAGAGGGGAAATCAGCCATGGTTCCTGCTCCTGATCACTATCCAGAGATCCCTGGGTTAGAGAGAGGGGAAATCAGCCTGGGTTCCTGCTCCTGATTACTGCCCATTGACCCCTGGGTAAGAGAGAGAGGGAAATCAGCCAGGGTTCCTGCTCCTGATCACTGCCCATTGACCCCTGGGTTAGAGAGAGGGAAAATGAGCCGGGGTTCCAGCTCCTGATCACTGCACAGTGAACCCTGGGTTAGAGAGAGAGGGAAATGAGCCAGGGTTCATGCTCCTGATCACAGTCCAGTGACCCCTGAGTTAGAGAGAGGAGGAAATCAGCCAGGGTTCCTGCTCCTGATCACTATCCAGTGACCCCTGGGTTAGAGAGAAGGGAAATCAGCCTGGGTTCCTGCTCCTGATCACTGAGCAGTGACCCCTGGGTTAGAGAGAGAGGGATATCAGCCAGGGTTCATGCTCCTGATCACCGTGCAGTGACCCCTGGGTTAGAGTGAGAGGGAATTCAGCCAGGATTCATGCTCCTGATCACAGTCCAGTGACACCTGGGTGAGAGAGAGGGGGAACCAGCCAGGGTTCCTGCTCCTGATCACTGTCCAGTGACTCCTGGGTTAGAGAGAGGGGAAATCAGCCAGGGTTCCTGCTCCTGATCATTGTCCAGTGACCCCTGGGTTAGAGAGACAGGTGAAATCAGCCAGGGTTCATGCTCCTGATCACTATCCAGTGACCCCTGGTTAGAGAGAGAGGGAAATCAGCGAGAGTTCCTGCTCCTGATCATTGTCCAGTAACCCCTGGGTTAGAGAGAGGGGAAACCAGCCCGGGTTCCAGCTCCTGATCACTATCCAGTGACCCCTGAGTTAGAGAGAGGGGGAACCAGCCAGGGTTCCTGCTCCTGATCACTGTCCAGTGACCCCTGGGTTAGAGAGAGAGGGGAAATCAGCCAGGGTTCCTGCTCCTGATCACTGTCCAGTGACCCCTGGGTTAGAGAGAGAGGGGAAATCAGCCAGGGTTCCTGCTCCTGATCACAGTCCAGTGACCGCTGGGTTAGAGAGAGGGGAAATCAGCCAGGGTTCGTGCTCCTGATCACTGTCCAACGACCCTTGGGTTAGAGAGAGAGGTGAAAGCAGCCAGGGTTCCTGCTCCTGATTACAGTCCAGTGAACCCTGGGTTAGAGAGAGAGGGGAAATCAGCCAGGGTTCCTGCTCCTGATCACAGTCCAGTGACCCCTCGGTTAGAGAGAGGGGAAATCAGCCAGGGTTCCTGCTCCTGATCACTGCCCAGTGACCTCTGGGTTAGAGAGAGAGGGGAAATCAGCCAGGGTTCCTGCTCCTGATCACTATCCAGTGACCCCTGAGTTAGAGAGAGGAGGAAATCAGCCAGGGTTCCTGCTCCTGAACACTATCCAGTGACGCCTGGTTAGAGAGAAGTGAAGTCAGCCTGGGTTCCTGCTCCTGATCACTGCCCAGTGACCCCTGGGTTAGAGAGAGAGGGAAATCAGCCAGGGTTCATGCTCCTGATCACTATCCAGTGACCCCTGGGTTAGAGAGAGGGGAAATCAGCCCGGGTTCCTGCTCCTGATCACTGCCCAGTGACCCCTGGGTTAGAGAGAGAGGGAAATCAGCCAGGATTCATGCTCCTGATCACTGCCCAGTGACCCCTGGGTTAGAGAGAGGGGAAATCAGCCAGGGTTCCTGCTCCTGATCACAGCCCAGTGACCCTTGGGTTAGAGAGAGAGGTGAAATCAGCCAGGGTTCCTGCTCCTGATCACAGTCCAGTGACCCCTGGGTTAGAGAGAGAGGGGAAATCAGCTAGGGTTCCTGCTCCTGATCACTATCCAGTGACCCCTGAGTTAGAGAGAGGAGGAAATCAGCCAGGGTTCCTGCTCCTGATCACTATCCAGTGACCCCTGGGTTAGAGAGAAGGGAAATCAGCCTGGGTTCCTGCTCCTGATCACTGACCAGTGACCCCTGGGTTAGAGAGAGAGGGGAAATCAGCCAGGGTTCCTGCTCCTGATCACAGTCCAGTGAACCCTGGGTTAGATAGAGAGGGGAAATCAGCCAGGGTTCCTGCTCCTGATCACTGTGCAGTGACCCCTGGGTTAGAGAGAGAGGGGAAATCAGCCAGGGTTCCTCCTCCTGATCACAGTCCAGTGACCCCTGGGTTAGAGAGAGGGGAAATCAGCCAGGGTTCGTGCTCCTGATCACTGTCCAATGACCCTTGGGTTAGAGAGAGATGAAAGCAGCCAGGGTTCCTGCTCCTGATTACAGTCCAGTGAACCCTGGGTTAGAGAGAGAGGGGAAATCAGCCAGGGTTCCTGCTCCTGATCACAGTCCAGTGACCCCTCGGTTAGAGAGAGGGGAAATCAGCCAGGGTTCCTGCTCCTGATCACTGCCCAGTGACCTCTGGGTTCGAGAGAGAGGGGAAATCAGCCAGGATTCATGCTCCTGATCACTGTCCAGTGACCCCTGGGTTAGAGAGAGGGGAAATCAGCCAGGGTTCCTGCTCCTGATCACAGTCCAGTGACCCCTGGGTTAGAGAGACAGGTGAAATCAGCCAGGTTCCTGCTCCTTATCACAGTCCAGTGACCCCTGGGTTAGAGAGAGAGGAAATCAGCCAGGGTTCATGCTCCTGATCACTATCCAGTGACCCCTGGGTTAGAGAGAGGTGAAATCAGCCAGGTTCCTGCTCCTTATCACAGTCCAGTGACCCCTGGGTTAGAGAGAGAGGAAATCAGCCAGGGTTCATGCTCCTGATCACTATCCAGTGACCCCTGGGTTAGAGAGAGGGGAAATCAGCCAGGATTCCTGCTCCTGATCACTGCCCAGCGACCCCTGGGTTAGAGAGAGAGGGAAATCAGCCAGGGTTCCTGCTCCTGATCACTGCCCAGTGAACCCTGGTTTAGAGAGAGTGGAAATCAGCCTGGGTTCCTGCTCCTGATCACTGCCCAGTGACCCCTGGGTTAGAGAGAGAGGGGAATTCAGCCAGGGTTCCTGCTCCTGATCACTGTCCAGTGACCCCTGGGTTAGAGAGGGGAAATCAGCCAGGGTTTCTGCTCCTGATCACTGCCCAGTGACCCCTGGGTTAGAGAGAGGGGAAATCAGCCAGGGTTCCTGCTCCTGATCACTGCCCAGTGACCCCTGGGTTAGAGAGAGGGGAAATCAGCCAGGGTTCCTGCTCCTGATCACAGCCCAGTGACCCCTGGGTTAGAGAGAGAGGTGAAATCAGCCAGGGTTCCTGCTCCTGATCACAGTCCAGTGACCCCTGGGTTAGAGAGAGAGGGGAAATCAGCTAGGGTTCCTGCACCTGATCACTATCCAGTGACCCCTGAGTTAGAGAGAGGAGGAAATCAGCCAGGGTTCCTGCTCCTGATCACTGTCCAGTGACCCCTGGGTTAGAGAGAAGGGAAATCAGCCTGGGTTCCTGCTCCTGATCACTGACCAGTGACCCCTGGGTTAGAGAGAGAGGGATATCAGCCAGGGTTCCTGCTCCTGATCACAGTCCAGTGACCCCTGTGTTAGAGAGAGAGGGAATTCAGCCAGGATTCATGCTCCTGATCACAGTCCAGTGACACCTGGGTGAGAGAGAGAGGGAAATCAGCCAGGGTTCGTGCTCCTGATCACTGTCCAGTGACTCCTGGGTTAGAGAGAGGGGAAATGAGCCTGGGTTCCAGCTCCTGATTACAGTCCAGTGAACCCTGGGTTAGAGACAGGGGAAATCAGCCAGGGTTCCTGCTCCTGATCACAGTCCAGTGACCCCTGGTTTAGAGAGAGGGGGAACCAGCCAGGGTTCCTGCTCCTGATCACTGTCCAGTGACCCCTGGGTTAGAGAGAGAGGGGAAATCAGCCAGGGTTCCTGCTCCTGATCACAGTCCAGTGACCCCTGGGTTAGAGAGAGGGGAAATCAGCCAGGGTTCGTGCTCCTGATCACTGTCCAATGACCCTTGGGTTAGAGAGAGATGAAAGCAGCCAGGGTTCCTGCTCCTGATTACAGTCCAGTGAACCCTGGGTTAGAGAGAGAGGGGAAATCAGCCAGGGCTCCTCCTCCTGATCACAGTCCAGTGACCCCTCGGTTAGAGAGAGGGGAAATCAGCCAGGGTTCCTGCTCCTGATCACTGCCCAGTGACCTCTGGGTTAGAGAGAGAGGGGAAATCAGCCAGGATTCATGCTCCTGATCACTGTCCAGTGACCCCTGGGTTAGAGAGAGGGGAAATCAGCCTGGGTTCCTGCTCCTGATCACTGCCCAGTGACCCCTGGTTTAGAGAGAGAGGGGAAATCAGCCAGGGTTCCTGCTCCTGATCACAGTCCAGTGACCCCTGGGTTAGAGAGACAGGTGAAATCAGCCAGGGTTCCTGCTCCTTATCACAGTCCAGTGACACCTGGGTTAGAGAGAGAGGGGAAATCAGCCAGGGTTCATGCTCCTGATCACTATCCAGTGACCCCTGGGTTAGAGAGAGGGGAAATCAGCCAGGGTTCCTGCTCCTGATCATTGTCCAGTGACCCCTGGGTTAGAGAGAGAGGGAAATCAGCCAGGGTTCCAGCTCCTGATCACTATCCAGTGACCTAGAGAGAGGGGGAACCATCCAGGGTTCATGCTCCTGATCATTGTCCAGTGACCCGTGGGTTAGAGAGAGGGGAAATGAGCCAGGGTTCGTGCTCCTGATCTCTGTCCAGTGATCCCTGGGTTAGAGAGAGAGGGAAATCAGCCAGGGTTCCTGCTCCTGATCACTGTCCAGTGACCCCTGGGTTCGAGAGAGAGGTGAAATCAGCCAGGGTTCCTGCTCCTGATCACTGCCCAGTGACCCCTGGGTTAGAGAGAGAGGGAAATCAGCCAGGGTTCCTGCTCCTGATCACTGTCCAGTGACCCCTGGGTTAGAGAGAGAGGTGAAATCAGCCAGGGTTCCTGCTCCTGATCACTGCCCAGTGACCCCTGGGTTAGAGAGAGGGGAAATCAGCCAGGGTTCCTGCTCCTGATCACTGTCCAGTGACCCCTGGGTTAGAGAGAGAGGGAAATCAGCCAGGGTTCCTCCTCCTGATCACAGTCCAGTGACTCCTGGGTTAGAGAGAGGGGAAATCAGCCAGGGTTCCTGCTCCTGATCACAGTCCAGTGACACCTGGGTTAGAGAGAGAGGGGAAATCAGCCAGGGTTCGTGCTCCTGATCATTGTCCAGTGAACCCTGGGTTGAGAGAGTGGAAATCAGCCTGGGTTCCTGCTCCTGATCACAGTCCAGTGACCCCTGGGTTAGAGAGAGAGGGGAAATCAGCCAGGGTTCATGCTCCTGATCACTGTCCAGTGACTCCTGGGTTAGAGAGGGGAAATCAGCCAGGGTTCCTGCTCCTGATCACTATCCAGAGATCCCTGGGTTAGAGAGAGGGGAAATCAGCCTGGGTTCCTGCTCCTGATCACAGTCCAGTGACCCCTGGGTTAGAGAGAGAGGGGAAATCAGCCAGGGTTCCTGCTCCTGATCACTGTCCAGTGACCCCTGGGTTAGAGAGAGAGGGGAAATCAGCCAGGGTTCATGCTCCTGATCACTATCCAGTGACCCCTGGGTTAGAGAGAGGGGAAATCAGCCTGGGTTCCTGCTCCTGATTACTGCCCAGTGACCCCTGGGTTAGAGAGAGAGGGAAATCAGCCAGGGTTCCTGCTCCTGATCACTGCACAGTGAACCCTGGGTTAGAGAGAGAGGGAAATCAGCCAGGGTTCATGCTCCTGATCACAGTCCAGTGACCCCTGGGTTAGAGAGAGGGGAAATCAGCCAGAGTTCATGCTCCTGATCACTATCCACTGACCGCTGGGTTAGAGAGAGGGGAAATCAGCCAGGATTCCTGCTCCTGATCACTGCCCAGTGACCCCCGGGTTAGAGAGAGAGGGAAATCAGCCAGGGTTCCTGCTCCTGATCACTGCCCAGTGAACCCTGGGTTAGAGAGAGTGGAAATCAGCCTGGGTTCCTGCTCCTGATCACTGGCCAGTGACCCCTGGGTTAGAGAGAGGGGAATTCAGCCAGGGTTCCTGCTCCTGATCACTGTCCAGTGACCCCTGGGTTAGAGAGGGGAAATCAGCCAGGGTTTCTGCTCCTGATCACTGCCCAGTGACCACTGGGTTAGAGAGAGGGGAAATCAGCCAGGGTTCCTGCTCCTGATCACTGCCCAGTGACCCCTGGGTTAGAGAGAGGGGAAATCAACCAGGGTTCCTGCTCCTGATCACAGTCCAGTGACCCCTGGTTTAGAGAGAGAGGGCAATCAGCCTGGGTTCCTGCTGCTGATCACTGCCCAGTGACCCCTGAGTTAGAGAGAGAGGGAAATCAGCCAGGGTTCCTGCTCCTGATCACAGTCCAGTGACCCCTGGGATAGAGAGAGAGGGAAATCAGCCAGGGTTCCTGCTCCTGATCACAGTCCAGTGACACCTGGGTGAGAGAGAGAGGGAAATCAGCCAGGGTTCCAGCTCCTGATTACAGTCCAGTGAACCCTGGGTTAGAGAGAGGGGAAATCAGCCAGGGTTCCTGCTCCTGATTACAGTCCAGTGACCCCTGGGTTAGAGAGAGGGGGAACCAGCCAGGGTTCCTGCTCCTGATCACTGTCCAGTGACTCCTGGGTTAGAGAGAGGGGAAATCAGCCAGGGTTCCTGCTCCTGATCATTGTCCAGTGACACCTGGGTTAGAGAGACAGGTGAAATCAGCCAGGGTTCATGCTCCTGATCACTATCCAGTGACCCCTGGTTAGAGAGAGAGGGAAATCAGCGAGAGTTCCTGCTCCTGATCATTGTCCAGTAACCCCTGGGTTAGAGAGAGGGGAAACCAGCCCGGGTTCCAGCTGCTGATCACTATCCAGTGACCCCTGAGTTAGAGAGAGGGGGAACCAGCCAGGGTTCCTGCTCCTGATCACTGTCCAGTGACCCCTGGGTTAGAGAGAGAGGGGAAATCAGCCAGGGTTCCTGCTCCTGATCACTGTCCAGTGACCCCTGGGTCAGAGAGAGAGGGGAAATCAGCCAGGGTTCCTGCTCCTGATCACAGTCCAGTGACCCCTGGGTTAGAGAGAGGGGAAATCAGCCAGGGTTCGTGCTCCTGATCACTGTCCAACGACCCTTGGGTTAGAGAGAGAGGTGAAAGCAGCCAGGGTTCCTGCTCCTGATTACAGTCCAGTGAACCCTGGGTTAGAGAGAGAGGGGAAATCAGCCACGGTTCCTGCTCCTGATCACAGTCCAGTGACCCCTCGGTTAGAGAGAGGGGAAATCAGCCAGGGTGCCTGCTCCTGATCACTGCCCAGTGACCTCTGGGTTAGAGAGAGAGAGGGGAAATCAGCCAGGGTTCCTGCTCCTGATCACTATCCAGTGACGCCTGGTTAGAGAGAAGGGAAGTCAGCCTGGGTTCCTGCTCCTGATCACTGCCCAGTGACCCCTGGGTTAGAGAGAGAGGGAAATCAGCCCGGGTTCCTGCTCCTGATCACTGCCCAGTGACCCCTGGGTTAGAGAGAGAGGGAAATCAGCCAGGATTCATGCTCCTGATCACTGCCCAGTGACCCCTGGGTTAGAGAGAGGGGAAATCAGCCAGGGTTCCTGCTCCTGATCACAGCCCAGTGAACCCTGGGTTAGAGAGACAGGTGAAATCAGCCGGGGTTCCTGCTCCTGATCACAGCCCAGTGACCCCTGGGTTAGAGAGAGAGGTGAAATCAGCCAGGGTTCCTGCTCCTGATCACAGTCCAGTGACCCCTGGGTTAGAGAGAGAGGGGAAATCAGCTAGGGTTCCTGCTCCTGATCACTATCCAGTGACCCCTGAGTTAGAGAGAGGAGGAAATCAGCCAGGGTTCCTGCTCCTGATCACTGCCCAGTGACCCCTGGGTTAGAGTGAGAGGGATATCAGCCAGGGTTCATGCTCCTGATCACTGCCCAGTGACCCCTGGGTTAGAGTGAGAGGGAATTCAGCCAGGATTCGTGCTCCTGATCACAGTCCAGTGACACCTGGGTGAGAGAGAGAGGGAAATCAGCCAGGGTTCGTGCTCCTGATCACTGCCCAGTGACCCCTGGGTTAGAGTGAGAGGGAATTCAGCCAGGATTCATGCTCCTGATCACAGTCCAGTGACACCTGGGTGAGAGAGAGAGGGAAATCAGCCAGGGTTCCTGCTCCTGATCACTGTGCAGTGACCCCTGGGTTAGAGAGAGAGGGGAAATCAGCCAGGGTTCCTGCTCCTGATCACAGTCCAGTGACCCCTGGGTTAGAGAGAGGGGAAATCAGCCAGGGTTCGTGCTCCTGATCACTGTCCAATGACCCTTGGGTTAGAGAGAGATGAAAGCAGCCAGGGTTCCTGCTCCTGATTACAGTCCAGTGAACCCTGTGTTAGAGAGAGAGGGGAAATCAGCCAGGGTTCCTGCTCCTGATCACAGTCCAGTGACCCCTCGGTTAGAGAGAGGGGAAATCAGCCAGGGTTCCTGCTCCTGATCACTGCCCAGTGACCTCTGGGTTAGAGAGAGAGGGGAAATCAGCCAGGATTCATGCTCCTGATCACTGTCCAGTGACCCCTGGGTTAGAGAGAGGGGAAATCAGCCTGGGTTCCTGCTCCTGATCACTGCCCAGTGACCCCTGGTTTAGAGAGAGAGGGGAAATCAGCCAGGGTTCCTGCTCCTGATCACAGTCCAGTGACCCCTGGGTTAGAGAGACAGGTGAAATCAGCCAGGGTTCCTGCTCCTTATCACAGTCCAGTGACACCTGGGTTCGAGAGAGAGGGGAAATCAGCCAGGGTTCATGCTCCTGATCACTATCCAGTGACCCCTGGGTTAGAGAGAGGGGAAATCAGCCAGGATTCCTGCTCCTGATCACTGCCCAGTGACCCCTGGGTTAGAGAGAGAGGGAAATCAGCCAGGGTTCCTGCTCCTGATCACTGCCCAGTGAACCCTGGTTTAGAGAGAGTGGAAATCAGCCTGGGTTCCTGCTCCTGATCACTGCCCAGTGACCCCTGGGTTAGAGAGAGAGGGGAATTCAGCCAGGGTTCCTGCTCCTGATCACTGTCCAGTGACCCCTGGGTTGGAGAGGGGAAATCAGCCAGGGTTTCTGCTCCTGATCACTGCCCAGTGACCCCTGGGTTAGAGAGAGGGGAAATCAGCCAGGGTTCCTGCTCCTGATCACTGCCCAGTGACCCCTGGGTTAGAGAGAGGGGAAATCAGCCAGGGTTCCTGCTCCTGATCACAGCCCAGTGACCCCTGGGTTAGAGAGAGAGGTGAAATCAGCCAGGGTTCCTGCTCCTGATCACAATCCAGTGACCCCTGGGTTAGAGAGAGAGGTGAAATCAGCCAGGGTTCCTGCTCCTGATCACAATCCAGTGACCCCTGGGTTAGAGAGAGGAGGAAATCAGCCAGGGTTCCTGCTCCTGATCACTGACCAGAGACCCCTGGGTTAGAGAGAGAGGGATATCAGCCAGGGTTCATGCTCCTGATCACTGCCCAGTGACCCCTGGGTTAGAGTGAGAGGGAAATCAGCCAGGATTCATGCTCCTGATCACAGTCCAGTGACACCTGGGTGAGAGAGAGGGGAAATGAGCCCGGGTTCCTGCTCCTGATCACTGCCCAGTGACCCCTGGTTTAGAGAGAGAGGGGAAATCAGCCAGGGTTCCTGCTCCTGATCACAGTCCAGTGACCCCTGGGTTAGAGAGACAGGTGAAATCAGCCAGGGTTCCTGCTCCTTATAACTGTCCAGTGACACCTGGGTTAGAGAGAGAGGGGAAATCAGACAGGGTTCATGCTCCTGATCACTATCCAGTGACCCCTGGGTTAGAGAGAGGGGAAATCAGCCAGGGTTCCTGCTCCTGATCATTGTCCAGTGACCCCTGGGTTAGAGAGAGAGGGAAATCAGCCAGGGTTCCAGCTCCTGATCACTATCCAGTGACCTAGAGAGAGGGGGAACCATCCAGGGTTCATGCTCCTGATCATTGTCCAGTGACCCGTGGGTTAGAGAGACGGGAAATGAGCCAGGGTTCGTGCTCCTGATCTCTGTCCAGTGATCCCTGGGTTAGAGAGAGGGGAAATCAGGCAGGGTTCCTGCTCCTGATCACTGCCCAGTGACCCCTGGGTTAGAGAGAGGGGAAAATCAGCCAGGGTTCCTGCTCCTGATCATTGTCCAGTGACCCCTGGGTTAGAGAGAGAGGGAAATCAGCCAGGGTTATTTAAATCATGTTGCGAGAAAGGGAAATAGTTTGTGCCCCCGTTTGTACCTCAGACTCTTAGAGACGGAGGGAACGGCAACAGAAAAAGAGGAAACAACATCTCCAAAAACTGATCCCAGCTCATCGCCAAGGCTGGGGATAGATAACCTCGCCGCCTTCTTAGGAAGTTTAACCACTTTATTCACTTTCTGATTGGAGCTCCGTTTGGAATTAGACTTTATTTTGTCGGATGTTTAACGACAGCATTGAAGGGGGAAGGAGAAACTTGGAGCAACTTCTTCTGTCAAAGCTGCAGTGAGACTTGAAAGATTTTAACGATTTTTAATGAACTTTTCACCAAAAATGAGTGTAAAAAACACTTTTCCCCCCTAAGTTTCGAACATGATTTTGGAAGAGACTGAAGCAAAAGCCAATTTCCCCCTCACCTAAACAAGTTTCAACCAGGTCTTGAAGTCCAAACGCTTTTAAAGTGCTCTGAAATGGTTAAAATGTTTTCAAATTGAAATATCTCAAGATTTGATTTTGAGTGATTGACTGAAGTGAGTAGCTTTACACAAACTTGCAACCATGGTGTTGAGGAGGGGGAAGGTAGGGGAGGATTTGTAGGAGTTACAGATTCCTTTTTAATGACTTTTTAAAAATATACCATTAAGACATTTAGGAAGAGAACCAAGAAAGGGGAAAAACACAAACCATTTTATAATGTCTGTCGTTCGATAGTCCTAACAAGTCGCAGGAATAACGTAAATATAGATTTCCTCTTAAACATTTAGTGGAGTGTTAATTGAAGCAAGAGTTATGTAATGATGTATAAAAATTGCAGGAAGCTACTTTAGAAGAAACCACTCTTTGTTTATTGAGAGAGACACAGAAAATACATTGATTAAAGTGATAACGTACAATTCGATTTGGTTTGAATGTTTGAAATAGGAGATTAAAATTTGTGAGTATAATGAAGTTTGTTTCCTGCTTTTAATTGCGAAGTACCTAAAATAATTCAACACTCCTTGTGACAAGAGCAGGGATTAATATTGTGGAGAATGTTTGAGAGAAAAACATTAGAAGCGAAATTGGTCAATTATAAATCTTTACGTCAACATATCAGTAAACATTTGCAAGTCAGTCTGACTGGTTTTGCTGTCCAGGAAGAAAAACAAGTGTTTATTTCTGTTAAGTCATAGCTTTGCCTGCTTTTTGTTTATAATTCAGTGACACAAATTGTGTGTATATTTGTAAATTGTAAAATAACAGCAATAAATCACATTTCTGTGATATTCTTTCTGTCTTAAACGATTCAATTTGTGGCTCGGAATCTAGAAGCTTCTTTACCTGAAAGGTTTGAATGGTTAAAGTTGATCTCAGCTATCAAAAGCTGTTTGCGACATTCCTGCATTGTGGAACAGCATGATGTCTTTGCAGAGACAGGAATTCGCATTGTTGAATGGAGGTTTTTCTGATCTGTTGCATCCTGTGTAGATCAGAAACAGGTAAAGATGTTCATAGTAAACAGCCCAAGACAATGAAATGCTAAAACAATGTCTGGCCAATGTCAGAGACTTCAAGCACAGGACATGTGGAATATACAAAACCCCATAGCCCTGTATCAATCCCAAACTAATCACACCGCCCCGATCTCTCCCGATAGCCCTGTATCAATCCCAAACTATTCCCAATGCCTCGCTCTCTCCCCATAGCCCTGTATCAATCCCCAAACTAATCCCACTGCCCCGCTCTCTCCCCATAGCCCTGTATCAATCCGCAAACTAATCCCGCTGCCCCGCTCACTCCCCATAGCCCTGTATCAATCCCAAACTAATCCCAGTGCCCCGCTCACTCCCGATAGCCCTGTATGAATCCAAAACTAATCCCAAAGCCCCACTCTCTCCCCATAGTCCTGTATCAATCCCAAACTAATCCCAATGCCCCGCTCTCTCCCCAAAGCCCTGTTTCAATCCCCAAACTAATCCCACTGCCCCGCTCTCTCCCCATAGCCCTGTATCAATCCCAAACTAATCCCACTGCCCCGCTCTCTCCCCATACCCTGTATCAATCCCCAAACTAATCCCACGGCCCTGCTGACTCCCCATAGCCCTGTATCAATCCCCAATCTAATCCCACTGCCCCGCTCTCTCCCCATAGCCCTGTATCAATCCCAAACTAATCCCAGTGCCTCGCTTTCCCCCCATAGCTCTGTCTTGATCCCAAACTAACCCCACTGCCCTGCTCTCCCCCCATAGCCCTGAATCAATCCCAAACTAATCCCACTGCCCCACTCTCTCCCCATAGCCCTGAATCAATCCCAAACTAATCCCACTGCCCTGCTCTCCCCCCATAGCCCTGAATCAATTCCAAACTAATCCCACTGCCCTGCTCTCCCCCCATAGCCCTGAATCAATCCCAAACTAATCCCACTGCCCTGCTCTCCCCCCATAGCCCTGCATCAATTCCAAACTAATCCCTCTGCCCCACTCTCTGCCCATAGCCCTGCATCATTCCCAAACTAACCCCACTGCCACGTTCTCTCCCCATAGCCCTGGGAGTGTTTGATGGGACAGTGTAGAGGGAGCATTACTATATATATCTAACCCGTGCAGCACCTGCCTTGGGAATGTTTGATGGGACAGTGTAGAGGGAGGTTTTTGTCTGTATCTAACCTGTGCGGTACCTGCCTTGGGAGTGTTTGATGGGACAGTGTAGAGGGAGCATTACTCTATATCTAACCCGTGCTGTACCTGCCTTGGAAGTGTTTGATGGGACAGCATAGAGGGAGCTTTACTCTGTATCTGACCCGTGCAGTCCCTGCCATGGGAGTGTTTGATGGGACAGTGTAGAGGGAGCTTCACTCTGTATCTAACCCGTGTTGTTCCTGCCCTGGGAGTTTTTGATGGGCTGGTTTAAAGAGAGCTTTTCTCTATCGATTCTGTAGCAAACCTTGATAGATTGCAAGTCCGGGGATTCAGCACATACACAGCGCAGACGGAAACACGGAACTTGCGGGGCCTCTACCAAGGCCTAAGTCGTTGGTACGGAGACCATGATTTCAGGGCCATTATCTTTGTTTGATGTAATCCTTCACTCCTGTGTATAAGACAGTGAGTCTCAAGGCCTAAAATTCATTCAAATCTCAGTAAGAATACCCAGAACAGACTTTAATTGTCTTTTATTTGCTTCATTTTTCTAAGGTGTACCCAGATATCTGCAGACCAACATTCATCCGCATGTGAATCCCTCCTCTGCATTTAAATCAAATCACGGTAACACTTTTATTTAATCTACCGAGGTTCAGTATTGAAATATACCAGGAGATCGAGGCACGTTTTGATAAAGCAGATTAACAATGAGTTCAGTGGGGAAATTTAGCAAACAACAGGCCGATTTTAAGGCAGGATCTGTCCAAAGTGGACTAGGAACAGCTACTTGACAACCCTCTGTCTCAGCCCCAAACTAATCCCACTGCCCTGCTCTCTCCTGTTAGCCCTTTATCAATCGCCAACCGAATCCCACTGCCTCGCTCTCTCCCCATAGCCCTGTATCAGTCCCCAACCTAATCCCACTGCCCCGCTCTCTCCCCGTAGCCCTGTATCAATCCCAAATTAATCACACTGCCCCGCTCTCTCCCCATAGCCCTGTATCAGTCCCCAACCTAATCCCACTGCCCCGCTCTCTCCCCATAGCTCTGTATCAATCCCAAATTAATCCCACTGCCCCGCACTCTCCCCATAGCCCTGTATCAATTACAAACAAATCACACTGCCCCGCTCTCGCCCCATAGCCCTGTATCAAATCCCAAACTAATCCCACTGCCCCGCTCTCTCCCCATAGCCCTGTATCAATCCCAAACTAATCCCACTGCCCCGCTCTCTCCCCATAGCCCTGTATCAATCCCAAATTAATCCCACGACCCCACTCTCTCCCCATAGCCCTGTATCAATCTCAAACTAATCCCACTGCCCCGAACTCTCCCGATAGCCCTGTATCAATCCCAAACTAATCCCACTGCCCCGCTCTCTACATAGCCCTGTATCAATCTCCAAACTAATCAAACGTCCCCGCTCTCTCCGCATAGCCCTGTATCAATCCCAAATTAATCCCACGACCCCGCTCTCTCCCCATAGCCCTGTATGAATCTCAAACTAATCCCACTGCCCCGATCTCTCCCGATAGCCCTGTATCAATCCCAAACTAATCCCACTGCCCCGCTCTCTACATAGCCCTGTATCAATCCCCAAACTAATCAAACGTCCCCGCTCTCTCCCCATAGCCCTGTATCAATCCCCAAACTAATCCCACTGCCCCGCTCTCTCCCCATAGCCCTGTATCAATCCGCAAACTAATCCCGCTGCCCCGCTCACTCCCCATAGCCCTGTATCAATCCCAAACTAATCCCAGTGCCCCGCTCACTCCCGATAGCCCTGTATGAATCCAAAACTAATCCCAAAGCCCCACTCTCTCCCCATAGTCCTGTATCAATCCCAAACTAATCCCAATGCCCCGCTCTCTCCCCATAGCCCTGTTTCAATCCCCAAACTAATCCCACTGCCCCGCTCTCTCCCCATAGCCCTGTATCAATCCCAAACTAATCCCACTGCCCCGCTCTCTCCCCATAGCCCTTTATCAATCCCAAACTAATCCCACTGCCTTGCTCTCTCCCCATAGCCCTGTATCAATCCCAAACTAATCCCACTGCCCCGCTCTATCCCCATAGCCCTGTATCAATCCCCAAACTAATCCCACTGCCCTGCTCTCTCCCCATAGCCCTGTATCAATCCCCAAACTAATCCCACTGCCCCGCTCTCTCCCCATAGCCCTGTATCAATCCCCAAACTAATCCCACTGCCCCGCTCTCTCTCCATACCCTGTATAAATCCCCAAACTAATCCCACAGCCCTGCTGACTCCCCATAGCCCTGTATCAATCCCCAATCTAATCCCACTGCCCCGCTCTCTCCCCATAGCCCTGTATCAATCCCAAACTAATCCCAGTGCCTCGCTTTCCCCCCATAGCTCTGTCTTGATCCCAAACTAACCCCACTGCCCTGCTCTCCCCACATAGCCCTGCATCAATTCCAAACTAATCCCTCTGCCCCAGTCTCCGCCCATAGCCCTGCATCATTCCCAAACTAACCCCACTGCCACGTTCTCTCCCCATAGCCCTGGGAGTGTTTGATGGGACAGTGTAGAGGGAGCATTACTATATATATCTAACCCGTGCAGCACCTGCCTTGGGAATGTTTGATGGGACAGTGTAGAGGGAGCTTTTTGTCTGTATCTAACCCGTGCGGTACCTGCCTTGGGAGTGTTTGATGGGACAGTGTAGAGGGAGCATTACTCTATATCTAACCCATGCTGTACCTGCCTTGGGAGTGTTTGATGGGACAGTGTAGAGGGAGCTTTACTCTGTATCTGACCCGTGCAGTCCCTGCCATGGGAGTGTTTGATGGGACAGTGTAGAGGGAGCTTCACTCTGTATCTAACCCGTGTTGTTCCTGCCCTGGGAGTTTTTGATGGGCTGGTTTAAAGAGAGCTTTTCTCTATCGATTCTGTAGCAAACCTTGATAGATTGCAAGTCCGGGGATTCAGCGCATACACAGCGCAGACGGAAACACGGAACTTGCGGGGCCTCTACCAAGGCCTAAGTCGTTGGTACGGGGACCATGATTTCAGGGCCATTATCTTTGTTTGATGTAATCCTTCACTCCTGTGCATAAGACAGTGAATCTCACGGCCTAAAATTCATTCAAATCTCAGTAAAAATACCCAGAACAGACTTTAATTGTCTTTTATTTGCTTCATTTTTCTACGGTGTACCCAGATATCTGCAGACCAACATTCATCCGCATGTGAATCCCTCCTCTGCATTAAATCAATTCACGGTAACACTTTCATTTAATCTACCGAGGTTCAGTATTAAAATATACCAGGAGATCCAGGCACGTTTTGATAAAGCAGATTAACAATGAGTTCAGTGGGGAAATTTAGCAAACAACAGGCCGATTTTAATATGATAAGGCAGGATCTGTCCAAAGTGGACTGGGAACAGCTACTTGACAACCCTCTGTCTCAGTCCCAAACTAATCCCACTGCCCTGCTCTCTCCTGTTAGCCCTTTATCAATCGCCAACCTAATCCCACTGCCTCGCTCTCTCCCCATAGCCCTGTATCAGTCCCCAACCTAATCCCACTGCCCCGCTCTCCCCCCATAGCCCTACATCAATCCTAAACTAATCCCACTGCCCCGCTCTCTCCCCATAGTCCTGCATCAATCCCAAACTAATCACACTGCCCCGCTATCTCCCCATAGCCCTGTATCAATCCCCAAAACTAATCCCATTGCCCCGCTCTCTCCCCATAGCCGTGTATCAATCCCAAACTAATCCAACTGCCCCGCTCTCTCCCCATAGCCCTGTATCAATCCCAAATTATTCCCACTGCCCCGCTCTCTCCCTATAGCCCTGTATCAATTCCAAACTAATCCCACTGCCCCGCTCACTCCCCATAGCCCTGTATCAATCCGCAAACTAATCCCACTGCCCCGCTCACTCCCCAAAGCCCTGTATCAATCCCAAACTAATCCCAGTGCCCCGCTCACTCCCGATAGGCCTGTATCAATCCTAAACTACTCCCAAAGCCCCACTCCCTCCCCATAGCCCTGTATCAATCCCAAACTAATCACACTGCCCCGATCTCTCCCGATAGCCCTGTATCAATCCCAAACTATTCCCAATGCCTCGCTCGCTCCCGATAACCCTGTATCAATCCCAAACTAATCAGACTGCCCTGCTCTCACACCATAGCCCTGTATCAATCCCCAAATGAATCCCACTGCCCCGCTCTCTTCCGATTGCCCTGTATCAATTCCAAACTAATCACACTGCCCCGCTCTCTCCCCATAGCCCTGTATCAATCCCCAAACTAATCCCACTGCCCCGCTCTCTCCCCATAGCTCTGTATCAATCCCAAACTAATCCCACTGCCCTGCACTCTCCCCATAGCCCTGTATCAATCCCAAACAAATCACACTGCCCCGCTCTCACCCCATAGCCCTGTATCAAATCCCAAACTAATCCCACTGCCCCGCTCTCTCCGGATAGCCCTGTATCAATCCCAAACTATTCCCACTGCCCCGCTCACTCCCCATAGCCCTGTATCAATCCCCAAACTAATCCCACTGCCCCGCTCTCTCCCCATAGCCCTGTATCAATCCCCAAGCTAATCCCACTGTCCCGCTCTCTCCCCATAGTCCTGCATCAATCCCAAACTAATCAAACTGCCCCGCTGTCTCCCCATTGCCCTGTATCAATCCCCAAACTAATCCCACTGCCCCGCTCTCTCCCCAAAGCCCTGTATCAATCCGCAAAATAATCCCACTGCCCCGCTCACTCCCCATAGCCCTGTATCAATCACAAACTAATCCCAGTGCCCCGCTCACTCCCGATAGCCCTGTATCAATCCAAAACTAATCCCAAGGCCCCGCTCTCTCCCCATAGCCCTGTTTCAATCCCCAAACTAATTCCACTGCCCTGCTCTCTCCCCATAGCCCTGTATCAATCCCAAACTAATCCCACTGCCCCGCTCTCTCCCCATAGCCCTGTATCAATCCCAAACTAATCCCACTGCCCCGCTCTCTCCCCATAGCCCTGTATCAATCCCCAAACTAATCCCACTGCCCTGCTCTCTCCCCATAGCCCTGTATTAATCCCCAAACTAATCCCACTGCCCCGCTCTCTCCCCATAGCTCTGTATCAATCCCAGACTAATCCCACTGCCCTGCACTCTCCCCATAGCCCTGTATCAATCCCAAACAAATCACACTGCCCCGCTCTCACCCCATAGCCCTGTATCAAATCCCAAACTAATCCCACTGCCCCGCTCTCTCCGGATAGCCCTGTATCAATCCCAAACTATTCCCACTGCCCCGCTCACTCCCCATAGCCCTGTATCAATCCCCAAACTAATCCCACTGCCCCGCTCTCTCCCCATAGCCCTGTATCAATCCCCAAGCTAATCCCACTGTCCCGCTCTCTCCCCATAGTCCTGTATCAATCCCAAACTAATCAAACTGCCCCGCTGTCTCCCCATTGCCCTGTATCAATCCCCAAACTAATCCCACTGCCCCGCTCTCTCCCCATAGCCCTGTATCAATCCCGAAACTAATCCCACTGCCCCGCTTTCTCCCCATAGCCCTGTATCAATCCCAAACAAATCCCACTGCCCCGCTCTCTCCCCATAGCCCTGTATCAATCACCAAACTAATCCCACTGCCCCGCTTTCTCCCCATAGCCCTGTATCAATCCCGAAACTAATCCCACTGCCCCGCTTTCTCCCCATAGCCCTGTGTCAATCACCAAACTAATCCCACTGCCCCGCTTTCTCCCCATAGCCCTGTATCAATCACAAACTATTTCCACTGCCCCGCTTTCTCCCCAAAGCCCTGTATCAATCCCAAACAAATCCCACTGTCCCCCTCTCTCCCCATAGCCCTGTATCAATCCCCAAACTAATCCCACTGCCCCGCTCTCTCCCCATAGCCCTGTATCAATCCCCAAACTAATCCCACTGCCCCGCTCTCTCCCCATAGCCCTGTATCAATCCCAAACTAATCCCACTGCCTCGCTTTCCCCCCGTAGCTCTGTCTTGATCCCAAACTAATCCTACTGCCCTGCTCTCCCCCCATAGCCCTGAATCAATCCCAAACTAATCCCACTGCCCACTCTCTCCCCATAGCCCTGCCTCAATCCCAAACTTTTCCCATTAGCCCTGCATCAATTCCAAACTAATCCCTCTGCCCCACTCTCTGCCCATAGCCCTGCATCATTCCCAAACTAACCCCACTGCTACGTTCTCTCCCCATAGCCCTGGGAGTGTTTGATGGGACAGTGTAGAGGCAGCTTTTTGTCTGTATCTAACCTGTGCGGTGCCTGCCTTGGGAGTGTTTCATGGGACAGTGTAGAGGGAGCATTACTCTATATCTAACCCGTGCTGTACCTGCCTTGGGAGTGTTTGATGGGACAGCGTAGAGGGAGCTTTACTCTGTATCTAACCCGTGCAGTACCTGCGTTGGGAGTGTTTGATGGGACAGTGTAGAGGGAGCTTCACTCTGTATCTACCCCGTCTTGTTCCTGCCCTGGGAGTTTTTGATGGGCTGGTTTAAAGAGAGCTTTTCTCTATCGATTCTGTAGCAAACCTTGATAGATTGCAATTCCGGGGATTCAGCGCATGCACAGCGCAGACGGAAACACGGAACTTGCGGGGCCTCTACCAAGGCTTAAGTCGTTGGTACGGAGACCATGATTTCAGGGCCATTATCTTTGTTTGATGTAATCCTTCACTCCTGTGTATAAGACAGTGAGTCTCACGGCCTAAAATTCATTCAAATCTCAGTAAGAATACCCAGAACAGACTTTAATTGTCTTTTATTTGCTTCATTTTTCTAAGGTGTACCCAGATATCTGCAGACCAACATTCATCCGCATGTGAATCCCTCCTCTGCATTTAAATCAAATCACGGTAACACTTTTATTTAATCTACCGAGGTTCAGTATTGAAATATACCAGGAGATCCAGGCACGTTTTGATAAAGCAGATTAACAATGAGTTCAGTGGGGAAATTTAGCAAACAACAGGCCGATTTTAAGGCAGGATCTGTCCAAAGTGGACTAGGAACAGCTACTTGACAACCCTCTGTCTCAGCCCCAACCTAATCCCACTGCCCTGCTCTCTCCTGTTAGCCCTTTATCAATCGCCAACCGAATCCCACTGCCTCGCTCTCTCCCCATAGCCCTGTATCAGTCCCCAACCTAATCCCACTGCCCCACTCTCTCCCCATAGCCCTGTATCAGTCCCCAACCTAATCCCACTGCCCCGCTCTCTCCCCATAGCTCTGTATCAATCCCAAATTAATCCCACTGCCCCGCACTCTCCCCATAGCCCTGTATCAATTACAAACAAATCACACTGCCCCGCTCTCACCCCATAGCCCTGTATCAAATCCCAAACTAATCCCACTGCCCCGCTCTCTCCCCATAGCCCTGTATCAATCCCAAACTAATCCCACTGCCCCGCTCTCTCCCCATAGCCCTGTATCAATCCCAAATTAATCCCACGACCCCGCTCTCTCCCCATAGCCCTGTATCAATCTCAAACTAATCCCACTGCCCCGATCTCTCCCGATAGCCCTGTATCAATCCCAAACTAATCCCACTGCCCCGCTCTCTACATAGCCCTGTATCAATCCCCAAACTAATCAAACTTCCCCGCTCTCTCCCCATAGCCCTGTATCAATCCCCAAACTAATCCCACTGCCCCG
This sequence comes from Somniosus microcephalus, assembly GCF_052327205.1. Taxonomy (NCBI): domain Eukaryota; kingdom Metazoa; phylum Chordata; class Chondrichthyes; order Squaliformes; family Somniosidae; genus Somniosus; species Somniosus microcephalus. The sequence goes on along the minus strand of NW_028226366.1, from coordinate 684 downwards.
CTCTCTCCCCATAGCCCTGTATCAATCCGCAAACTAATCCCACTGCCCCGCTCACTCCCCATAGCCCTGTATCAATCCCAAACTAATGCCAGTGCCCCGCTCACTCCCGATAGCCCTGTATCAATCCAAAACTAATCCCAAAGCCCCACTCTCTCCCCATAGTCCTGTATCAATCCCAAACTAATCCCAGTGCCCCGCTCACTCCCGATAGCCCTGTATCAATCCAAAACTAATCCCAAAGCCCCACTCTCTCCCCATAGTCCTGTATCAATCCCAAACTAATCCCAATGCCCCGCTCTCTCCCCATAGCCCTGTTTCAACCCCCAAACTAATCCCACTGCCCCGCTCTCTCCCCATAGCCCTGTATCAATCCCAAACTAATCCCACTGCTCTGCTCTCCCCCCATAGCCCTGAATCAATCCCAAACTAATCCCACTGCCCCGCTCTCTCCCCATAGCCCTGTATCAATCCCCAAACTAATCCCACTGCCCTGCTCTCTCCCCATAGCCCTGTATCAATCCCCAAACTAATCCCACTGCCCCGCTCTCTCCCCATACCCTGTATCAATCCCCAAACTAATCCCACTGCCCTGCTGACTCCCCATAGCCCTGTATCAATCCCCAATCTAATCCCACTGCCCCGCTCTCTCCCCAAAGCCCTGTATCAATCCCAAAGTAATCCCAC
>NW_028226365.1:0-46001 GCF_052327205.1 Somniosus microcephalus | reverse complement strand
ACTGGGAGAGAGAGAGAGAGAGACTGGGGGAGAGAGAGAGAGAGAGAGGACTGGGGGAGAGAGAGAGAGACTGGGGAGAGAGAGATAGACTGGGGAGAGAGAGAGAGACTGGGAGAGAGAGAGAGAGACTGGGGAGAGAGAGAGAGACTGGGGAGAGAGAGAGAGAGACTGGAGAGAGAGAGAGAGACTGGCAGAGAGAGAGAGAGAGACTGGGGAGAGAGAGAGAGACTGGGGGAGAGAGAGAGAGAGACTGGGGGAGAGAGAGAGAGAGAATGGGGGAGAGAGAGAGAGAGACTGGAGAGAGAGAGAGACTGGGGGAGAGAGAGAGAGAGAGAGACTGGGGGAGAGAGAGAGACTGGGGAGAGAGAGAGACTGGGGGAGAGAGAGAGAGAGACTGGGAGGGAGAGAGAGAGAGAGACTGGGGAGAGAGAGACTGGGGGGGAGAGAGAGACTGGGGGAGAGAGAGAGAGAGAGACTGGGGGAGAGAGAGAGAGAGACTGGGGAGAGAGAGAGAGAGACTGGGGAGAGAGAGGCTGAGGGAGAGAGGGAGAGAGAGAGACTGGGGGAGAGAGAGAGAGGGAGACTGGGGGAGAGAGAGAGAGACTGGGGGAGAGAGAGAGAGAGACTGGGGGAGAGAGAGAGAGACTGGGGGAGAGAGGAGAGCGAGAGAGACTGGGGGAGAGAGAGTGAGAGAGAGACTGGGGGAGAGAGAGAGAGAGAGACTGGGGGAGAGAGAGTGAGAGAGAGACTGGGGAGAGAGAGACAGAGAGACTGAGGGAGAGAGAGAGAGAGAGAGAGACTGGGGGAGAGAGAGAGAGAGAGAGAGAGAAACTGGGGGAGAGAGAGAGACTGGGGGAGAGAGAGAGACTGGGGGAGAGAGAGAGAGACTGGGGAGAGAGAGAGAGAGACTGGGAGGGAGAGAGAGGAGAGACTGGGGGAGAGAGAGAATAGAATATGCGATCAATGTCTGGCCGGCGAGGTTGAAACAGAAATGCATTTCCTCCCTAAAATGCGGAAAAATTCAACACATCAAGAAACATATTATTCAACAAGCTAAGCCAAACAACCCCAGATTTCAAGGAATTGGATGACCTGTCAAAATTGAGATTAGTCCTGGAGAAGGAGACAGACCATACCTTGGGGCCAAATATGTAACAACATGTCACAACCTGAGGACTGTTTAAAATTAAGACTGTTTAAAATTAATATTGAACGTACCAAATGAAGTACAAAGACTGTTTAAAATTAATATTGTTTCCAAAGTAATATTGTATGTACCCAACAAATGTCAAATCGATTGACACCTACAGAATGTTGGAAAACTGTACCTTTTTGCTATGTAAGCTTTGGCAATATGGTTCTCTGTAAACTTTCATGCCATAAAGCATTTGAATTGAATTGAATTGAATTGACTGGGGGAGAGAGAGAGATGGAGAAGTGAAGTCCTGTTCTATGCGGACGACCTGGTTCTGCTGTCTCCCACAGAACAGGGATTACAGCAACAACTAGACCTACTCGACAAATACTGCCAAAATTGGGCTCTAACAGTAAATCTAAAGAAAACCAACATCATGATTTTTCAGAAAAGACCCAGATGTCAGGAAAACAATACCAGTTTACCCTCAGTGATACCACTATAGGACACACTATGAGCTACACCTACCTTGGTCTAACTATTACAGCATCAGGGAGCTTCAGCATAGCAGTGAATGCACTAAAAGAAAAAGCCCGAAGAGCCCTATATGCAATAAAAAGAAAATTCTACAACATCCAAATCCAATCAAAATCTGGCTCAAAATTTTTGACAGCATAATCCTGCCCATTGCACTGTACGGTAGTGAAGTATGGGGCCCGCTAAATCACCAAGCTACACTAAATGGGAAAAAACACACAATAGAAGCCCTACATGCAGAATTCTGCCGAAGCATCCTTCGCACCCAAAGAAAAACGCCAACAAATGCATGCAGAGCCGAACTAGGCAGATACCCACTGATAATAAACATCCAAAAACGAGCACTAAACTTCCTAAATCACCTCAAATCTAGCTCCCAGACACCCTTCATTTCAAAGCCTTTCAGACCCAAGAGCTAACCCAGAAAGAGTCCCTGAGTCAGCTGCTACTGAAACTAAGTACTCAGCCGGGCCCTGACCAGCCCCAGACCAACACAGCCGTCCAAACACCAATCCGAGTGAACCAAATCATTAAAAATGCAAAGAAACCTACCTGGAACATTGGAACAAAATAACCGAAAGCCAAAGCAGATTAGAATGTTACCGGCCCTAAAAGAGAATATAAACTGGCAGACTACCTCACGACCATCAGAGACACAAACAGAGACAGACCCTCACCAGGTACAGACTAAGCGACCACCAACTGGAAATTGAAAAAGGCAGATACAAGAAATCCTGGCAGCCTAGAGAGAATAGAATATGCGATCAATGTCTGGCTGGCGAGGTTGAAACAGAAATGCATTTCCTCCTAAAATGCGAAAAATTCAACACATCAAGAAACATATTATTCAACAAGCTAAGCCAAACAACCCCAGATTTCAAGGAATTGGATGATCTGTCAAAATTGAGATTAGTCCTAGGAGAAGGAGACAGACCATACCTTGGGGCTAAATATGTAACAACATGTCACAACCTGAGGACTGTTTAAAAGTAAGACTGTTTAAAATTAATATTGTAGACGTACCAAATGAGTAGAAAGACTGTTTAAAATTAATATTGTTTAAAAGTAATATTGTATATACCCAACAAATGTCAAATCGATTGACACCTACAGAATGTTGGAAAACTGTACCTTTTTGCTATGTAAGCTTTGGCAATATGGTTCTCTGTAAACTTTCATGCCAATAAAGCATTTGAACTGAACTGAACTGAACTGAGAGAGAGACTGGGGGAGAGAGAGAGAGAGACTGGGGGAGAGAGAGACAGAGACTGGGGGAGAGAGAGAGAGAGACTGGGAGGGAGAGAGAGAGAGAGACTGGGGGAGAGAGAGACTGGGGGAGAGAGAGAGAGAGAGAGAGAGAGAGAGACTGGGGGAGAGAGAGAGAGAGACTGGGGGAGAGGAGAGAGAGAGAGGACTGGGGGAGAGTCATAGAGTTATAACTGCACAGAAAGAGGCTCTTCGGCCCATCGTGTCTGCGCCGACCATCAATCCCTGTCCAGTCTAATCCCATTTTCCAGCATTTGGTCCATAGCCTTGTATGCAATGGCATTTCAAGTGCTCATCCAAATGCTTCTTGAATGTTATGAGGATTCCTGCCTCTACACCCTTTCAGGCAGTGAGTTCCAGATTCCAACCACCCTCTGGGTGAAAAAGTTCCTCCTCGAATCCCCTCTAAACCTCCTCCCCCTTACCATGAATCTATGCCCCCTTGTTATTGACCCCCTAACTAAGGGGAAAAGTTCCTCTTTATCCCCTATCTATGCCCCTCATCATTTTGTACACCTCAATCAGGTCCCCCTCAGCCTTCTTTGCTCCAAGGAAAACAAACCCAGCCTGTTTAGGTCTTCTTCATAGCTGAGGCGCTCCATCCCAGGTAACATCCTGGTGAATCTTCTCTGCACCCTCTCCAAAGCAATCACATCCTTCCTATAGTGAGGCGACCAGAACTGCACACAGATACTCCAGCTGTGGCCTCACTGAGAGAGAGAGAGTCTGTGGGAGAGAGAGAGAGGCTGGGGAGAGAGAGAAAGAGAGAGAGAGACTGGGGGAGAGAGAGAGCGAGAGAGAGAGAGAGACTGGGGAGAGAGAGGGAGAGAGAGAGAGAGAGAGAGACTGGGGAGAGACAGAGAGAGAGAGAGATTTGGGGGAGAGAGAGAGAGGCTGGGGGAGAGAGAGAGAGAGAGAGAGACTGGGGGAGAGAGAGAGCGAGAGAGAGAGAGAGACTGGGGGAGAGAGAGAGAGAGAGAGACTGCGGGAGAGAGAGAGAGAGACTGGGGGAGAGAGAGAGACAGAGAGAGAGACTGGGGGAGGGAGAGAGAGAGAGAGAGACTGGGGGGAGGGAGAGAGAGAGAGAGAGACTGGGGGAGAGAGAGAGAGAGAGAGACTGGGGGAGAGAGAGAGACTGGGGGTGAGAGAGAGACAGGGGAATGTGGAAAATCTGGACTCCTTCGAAAAGGAATTCCTCCAGTTAAAACTAAGGCAGACACAAAGAGGACCAATGGACAGGAAGCAAAAGAGAGTCGAACAGAGGATGATGAGAGCCAAGTGGAGGAAGAAGAAGAGAGACCAGCAGAGGAAAACACCTCCCTGTCCATCTCCACCCCCCCCCCACACCTCTCAACGAAAACAAAATGATGAAAGAGAATCTGGCCAAACTAGAACTTGATTTCAACGAATACAGAGAAACACTGGCCAAGAATTTGAAGGAGGAATTCAAACAGCTAAAAACGGAGCACGAGTCCACCATCCACAAGCTGAGAAAGACCGTAGAGGAGCAAAGAAATGAGATCAAAGAACTCCGTACTCAACTAAACAAAACGAAGGAGACCGTAGAAAGGCTCAGCAGGCAACACAAACCTCTTAAGGTCCAAAAACCTGAGGACACAAAAGCAACACACACAAGGACACAGAACCCGCCGGATGCCACCCCACACGAAGACACACCAAAAGCCCACAACCCCGCTCTTACCACACAACCTAGCCCAGAAACCCAGCCAACAACCAGCCCTCAGTCGAGTCATGCCCAGACTACTGCTACCCAGTCCTCACACACAGGAACACAAAAAACCGTCAGATACCCCCCCAAATGAGGACACACCGAAAGCCCAAACCCCGCTCCTGCCACACAACATATCCCAGAAACCCAGCCAACAACCAGCCACCAGGCGAGTCCTACCCAGGACTACTGTTACCCAGTCTGAAAAACCAGCCCCTCAGGCGGTCCTGCTGACCGACTCCAACAGAAAGTTTCTGGACCCCCAGAGGCTGTTCCCAGACCATCAAGTCCTGAAAAAATGGTGCAGCAACACAGACCAAGCAATGAAGATCCTGAACAAAGAATCCCTTGGAAGCCCCAAATGGATTGTGATCCACACAGGCACGAACGACCTACGCACCCTACAGGAAGGCACTGCTAGGGCGGTGAGCAGGATGGCGGAAAAGGCCAGCAGGGAATTCCCCGAGGCGCGGATCGTGATCTCCACACTACTGCCCAGAAAGGACACCCCAGCCTATATAATCCACAACACCAACAGGGAGATCGACACGAGATGCTCTGTCTTCCCCAACGTCTCCCTGGCCCATCATCCAAACATCAACACAAGGGACCTCTATGACGAAATACATCTACTCAAACAGCGGGTGTGGGTCTTCGCAAGAAACCTCATAAACACTGCCAAAAGACGCAGCCCTCCCACCCCCTCTACCATTGGGAGCCCAAACCCAAACAGGACCACCAATGTCCCCCACCCCCCTATACAAAACCAACAACAGAACCGTGCTTTTATACCTGACCCAAGACCCCCCTCTAGACGACAGACTGTAGACCAAGAACTGAGAAAGATCATGACGATGATGAACAGCCTGATAGAAAGCCGGAGAGGAATGCACTAAATTATTAATATTGTTATTTATCATTATCATTATTGTTATCTTATCAGTATTATTACTATTATTAGATAGCTATATGTGCATGCCTCATGAAATTTATACTAAATCATCATTTAGCATTATAGAAAATAGTGTTTCCACACTCATCCCACAAAATAGGTCCATTTTATTTCGTTTTTTTGAACTATATAAATGCCTTCTTTCCACATAAGCTGCTGGAATATCCAGGGCCTCCGCTCCTCAACTTTTGGGATGAAGAGTACAGACCCTGAATTCCTAAAAGCTATAAAAGACATTGATATAATTGTGTTAACAGAAACATGGTGCCAAAAGGACGTGCCGACCCACTGTCCTCCAATGTACCATGAAATCATTGTGCCCTCAGTAAAGAACACTAAAACACGCAAGGGCAGAACCTCCGGGGGAATATTGGTGTGGTATAAGGGAGAACTGGACAAACACATCTCACCGGTAAAACAGGGAAAATCACACGTATGGCTAAAACTAGATAAAAATATAGGAATAGCAAAAAAAGATGTTTACTTATGTGCGATCTACATACCTCCAATAGAATCGCCATATTTCGAAGAGGAGTTATTTGATACTCTCCACATGGAAATCAGCCATTTCCAGGCCCAAGGAAAGGTGATAATATGTGGGGACCTAAATGCAAGGACCGGTTGTGAACCTGACTTCATAGACACACAGGGAAACAAACATGTGTTTGGCCAGACCCCTTTAGATGTCACACCAGCCATCGCAAATCGGAACAACCTTGATCGTGAACTAAATAAAAGCGGTAGGGAGGTAGTGCAACTCTGCCGAGCCTTAGGCCTGTATATAGTTAACGGTAGGTTCAGAGGGGACTCCTTAGGGAGACTCACATACTCCTCAACTCTTGGGTCTAGTGTGGTGGACTATACAATCACTGACCTGGACCCCTGCGATATCAACTCATTCACTGTCAGGCAGCAATCCCCCCTCTCAGACCATAACCAAATAAATATGTACCTTAAACTTTCTGCCCAAACTACAGACACAAAAAAGGAACCCAGTAAGCTCCATAAAATAAACCAGACATACAGATGGGCCCCAGACAGTGGAGAAAAATTCATCACAGCACTAAAGTCACCTGATCTCACAAGTAAAATATCAAAATTTAAAGAAAACCCATACGAGATCACCAGAGATGGTGTAAACATGGCCATAGAGGATATAAATATGATCTTCCATGAGGCAGCTGTAAAAGCCGACCTTGTGAAACAGAAGAGGAAGCGTCACAAAAGACAAAATAAAAATAAGAAATGGTTTGACCACGAATGCAAAAATGCCAGAAAAGACCTGAGAAAAATATCAAACCAAAAACATCACCAACCAAACAATCCGGACCTACGTACTAGATACAATGAAACCCTCAAAAGATATAAACACACCATTAGGAACAAAACACAAAACTATACCCACAAAATACTCGAAGAAATTGAAAACTCCACCAATCCAAAACAATTCTGGGAAATGTGGAATAACCTGAGTACAACACAATTGCAAGCATTACCAATCCAAGATGGCGACATCTGGAGAACACATTTTGAAAACCTCTACAAAGACATCCCAATAAACGAAACAAACCCAAGTCAACATCAGGTCACAGAAAAACTCCACACATTAGAAGCAACAATTAAAGACAACCAAAACCCTCTAGACTCCCCAATCACATGGAAAGAACTGGCCACAAAAACAAAATCTCTCCACCTAAAGAAAGCCTGTGGCCCAGACAACATCAAAAATGAAATGCTCAAGTTCAGCAATATGGAGATGCAGGGTGCGGTACTCAAATTATTCAACATCATATTACGTTCAGGCTGTTTTCCCGATATCTGGTGCCAAGGACTAATCTCCCCCATATATAAAAGTGGAAACAAATCAGACCCAAATAACTACCGCGGCATCTGTGTCAACAGTTGTCTAGGGAAGTTATTCTGCCGTATTCTAAATAGTAGATTACTTGATTTTCTTAACAAACATAATATCCTCAGAAAAAAACAAATTGGCTTTCTTCCAAAACACCGCACCGCCGACCATATCTATACCCTTCACACCCTCATTGAAAAACATATACACCAAACAAAAAATGGGAAAATATTCGCCTGTTTTATCGACTTCAAGAAAGCCTTTGACTCTATATGGCACGAAGGGCTCTATTATAAACTTCTTCAGTGTGGAATAGGGGGCAAAGTCTATGACCTTATTAAATCAATGTATCTGAAAAACAAATGCGGGGTCAAAATTGGAGACAAACGCACCGATTTCTTCACCCAGAGAAGAGGCGTCCGGCAGGGCTGCAATTTGAGCCCGACCCTGTTCAACATATACATAAATGAATTAGCAGACATGCTGGAGCAAAGCGAGTCACCAGGTCTCCGTCTCCTGGATGGAGAAGTGAAATCCCTGTTCTATGCGGACGACATGGTTCTGCTGTCTCCCACAGAACAGGGATTACAGCAACAACTAGACCTACTCGACAAATACTGCCAAAATTGGGCTCTAACAGTAAATCTAAAGAAAACCAACATCATGATTTTTCAAAAAAGGCCCAGATGTCAGGAAAACAAATACCAGTTTACCCTCAGTGATACCACTATAGGACACACTATGAGCTACACCTACCTTGGTCTAACTATTACAGCATCAGGGAGCTTCAGCATAGCAGTGAATGCACTAAAAGAAAAAGCCCGAAGAGCCCTATATGCAATAAAAAGAAAATTCTACAACATCCAAATCCCAATCAAAATCTGGCTCAAAATATTTGACAGCATAATCCTGCCCATTGCACTGTACGGTAGTGAAGTATGGGGCCCGCTAAATCACCAAAGCTACACTAAATGGGAAAAACACACAATAGAAGCCCTACATGCAGAATTCTGCCGAAGCATCCTTCGCATCCAAAGAAAAACGCCAACAAATGTATGCAGAGCCGAACTAGGCAGATACCCACTGATAATAAACATCCAAAAACGAGCACTAAACTTCCTAAATCACCTCAAATCTAGCTCCCCAGACACCCTTCATTTCAAAGCCTTTCAGACCCAAGAGCTAAACCCAGAAAAGAGTCCCCTGAGTCAGCTGCTACTGAAACTAAGTACTCAGCCGGACCCTGACCAGCCCCAGACCAACACAGCCATCCAAACACCAATCCGAGTGAACCAAATCATTAAACAATGCAAAGAAACCTACCTGGAACATTGGAACAAAATAACCGAAAGCCAAAGCAGATTAGAATGTTACCGGGCCCTAAAAAGAGAATATAGACTGGCAGACTACCTCACGACCATCAGAGACACAAAACAGAGACAGACCCTCACCAGGTACAGACTAAGCGACCACCAACTGGAAATTGAAAAAGGCAGATACAAGAAATCCTGGCAGCCTAGAGAGAATAGAATATGCGATCAATGTCTGGCCGGCGAGGTTGAAACAGAAATGCATTTCCTCCTAAAATGCGAATAATTCAACACATCAAGAAACATATTATTCAACAAGCTAAGCCAAACAACCCCAGATTTCAAGGAATTGGATGACCTGTCAAAATTGAGATTAGTCCTGGGAGAAGGAGACAGACCATACCTTGGGGCCAAATATGTAACAACATGTCACAACCTGAGGACTGTTTAAAATTAAGACTGTTTAAAATTAATATTGAACGTACCAAATGAAGTACAAAGACTGTTTAAAATTAATATAGTTTAAAAGTAATATTGTATGTACCCAACAAATGACAAATCGATTGACACCTACAGAATGTTGGAAAACTGTACCTTTTTGCTATGTAAGCTTTGGCAATATGGTTCTCTGTAAACTTTCATGCCAATAAAGCATTTGAATTGGAATTGAATTGGAATTGGAATTGGACTGGGGGAGAGAGAGAGAGAGACTGGGAGGGAAAGAGAGAGAGACTGGGGGAGAGAGAGACTGGGGGAGAGAGAGAGAGAGAGAGACTGGGGGAGAGAGAGAGACTGGGGGAGAGAGAGAGAGACTGGGGGGGAGAGAGAGAGAGAGACTGGGGGAGAGAGAGAGAGACTGGGGGAGAGAGAGACTGGGGGAGAGAGAGAGAGAGAGAGAGACTGGGGGAGAGAGAGAGAGAGGCTGGGGGAGAGAGAGAGAGAGAGACGGGGGGAGAGAGAGAGAGAGACTGGGGGGAGAGAGAGAGAGACTGGGGAGAGAGAGAGAGACTGGGGGAGAGAGAGAGAGAGGCTGGGGAGAGAGAGAGAGAGAGAGAGAGAGAGAGACTGGGGGAGAGAGAGAGAGAGACTGGGGGAGAGAGAGAGAGAGAGAGACGGGGAGAGAGAGAGAGAGACTGGGGGAGAGAGAGAGAGACTGGGGGAGAGAGAGAGAGACTGGGGGAGAGAGAGAGAGACGGGGAGAGAGAGAGAGACAGAGACTGGGGGAGAGAGAGAGAGAGAGAGAGATAGCATTATAGAAAATAGTGTTTCCACACTTATCCCACAAAATAGGTCCATTTTATTTCGTTATATTGAACTATATAAATGCGTTCTTTCCACATAAGCGGCTGGAATATCCAGGGCCTCCGCTCCTCAACTTTTGGGACGAAGAGTACAGACCCTGAATTCCTAAAAGCTATAAAAGACATTGATATAATTGTGTTAACAGAAACATGGTGCCAAAAGGACGTGCCGACCCACTGTCCTCCAATGTACCATGAAATCATTGTGCCCTCAGTAAAGAACACTAAAACACGCAAGGGCAGAACCTCCGGGGGAATATTGGTGTGGTATAAGGGAGAACTGGACAAACACATCTCACCGGTAAAACAGGGAAAATCACACGTATGGCTAAAACTAGATAAAAATATAGGAATAGCAAAAAAAGATGTTTACTTATGTGCGATCTACATACCTCCAATAGAATCGCCATATTTCGAAGAGGAGTTATTTGATACTCTCCACATGGAAATCAGCCATTTCCAGGCCCAAGGAAAGGTGATAATATGTGGGGACCTAAATGCAAGGACCGGTTGTGAACCTGACTTCATAGACCCACAGGGAAACAACCATGTGTTTGGCCAGACCCCTTTAGATGTCACACCAGTCATCGCAAATCGGAACAACCTTGATTGTGAAATAAATAAAAGCGGTAGGGAGGTAGTGCAACTCTGCCGAGCCTTAGGCCTGTACATAGTTAATGGTAGGTTCAGAGGGGACTCCCTAGGGAGACTCACATACTCCTCAACTCTTGGGTCTAGTGTGGTGGACTATACAATCACTGACCTGGACCCCTGCGATATCAACTCATTCACTGTCAGGCAGCAATCCCCCCTCTCAGACCATAACCAAATAAATATGTACCTTAAACTTTCTGCCCAAACTACAGACACAAAAAAAGAACCCAGTAAGCTCCATAAAATAAACCAGACATACAGATGGGCCCCAGACAGTGGAGAAAAATTCATCACAGCACTAAAGTCACCTGATCTCACAAGTAAAATATCAAAATTTAAAGAAAACCCATACGAGATCACCAGAGATGGTGTAAACATGGCCATAGAGGATATAAATATGATCTTCCATGAGGCAGCTGTAAAAGCCGACCTTGTGAAACAGAAGAGGAAGCGTCACAAAAGACAAAATAAAAATAAGAAATGGTTTGACCACGAATGCAAAAATGCCAGAAAAGACCTGAGAAAAATATCAAACCAAAAACATCGCCAACCAAACAATCCGGACCTACGTACTAGATACAATGAAACCCTCAAAAGATATAAACACACCATTAGGAACAAAACACAAAACTATACCCACAAAATACTCGAAGAAATTGAAAATTCCACCAATCCAAAACAATTCTGGGAAATGTGGAATAACCTGAGTACAAGACAATTGCAAGCATTACCAATCCAATATGGCGACATCTGGAGAACACATTTTGAAAACCTCTACAAAGACATCCCAATAAACGAAACAAACCCAAGTCAACATCAGGTCACAGAAAAACTCCACACATTAGAAGCAACAATTAAAGACAACCAAAACCCTCTAGACTCCCCAATCACATGGAAAGAACTGGCCACAAAAACAAAATCTCTCCACCTAAAGAAAGCCTGTGGCCCAGACAACATCAAAAATGAAATGCTCAAGTTCAGCAATATGGAGATGCAAGGTGCGGTACTCAAATTATTCAACATCATATTACGTTCAGGCTGTTTTCCCGATATCTGGTGCCAAGGACTAATCTCCCCCATATATAAAAGTGGAAACAAATCAGACCCAAATAACTACCGCGGCATCTGTGTCAACAGTTGTCTAGGGAAGTTATTCTGCAGTATTCTAAATAGTAGATTACTTGATTTTCTTAACAAACATAATATCCTCAGAAAAAACCAAATAGGCTTTCTTCCAAAACACCGCACCGCCGACCATATCTATACCCTTCACACCCTCATTGAAAAACATATACACCAAACAAAAAATGGGAAAATATTCGCCTGTTTCATCGACTTCAAGAAAGCCTTTGACTCTATATGGCACGAAGGGCTCTATTATAAACTTCTTCAGTGTGGAATAGGGGGCAAAATCTATGACCTTATTAAATCAATGTATCTGAAAAACAAATGCGGGGTCAAAATTGGAGACAAACGCACCGATTTCTTCACCCAGAGAAGAGGCGTCCGGCAGGGCTGCAATTTGAGCCCGACCCTGTTCAACATATACATAAATGAATTAGCAGACATGCTGGAGCAAAGCGAGTCACGAGGTCTCCGTCTCCTGGATGGAGAAGTGAAATCCCTGTTCTATGCGGACGACCTGGTTCTGCTGTCTCCCACAGAACAGGGATTACAGCAACAACTAGACCTACTCGACAAATACTGCCAAAATTGGGCTCTAACAGTAAATCTAAAGAAAACCAACATCATGATTTTTCAAAAAAGGCCCGGATGTCAGGAAAACAAATATCAGTTTACCCTCAGTGATACCACTATAGGACACACTATGAGCTACATCTACCTTGGTCTAACTATTACAGCATCAGGGAGCTTCAGCATAGCAGTGAATGCACTAAAAGAAAAAGCCCGAAGAGCCCTATATGCAATAAAAAGAAAATTCTACAACATCCAAATCCCAATCAAAATCTGGCTCAAAATATTTGACAGCATAATCCTGCCCATTGCACTGTACGGTAGTGAAGTATGGGGCCCGCTAAATCACCAAAGCTACACTAAATGGGAAAAACACACAATAGAAGCCCTACATGCAGAATTCGGCCGAAGCATCCTTCGCACCCAAAGAAAAACGCCAACAAATGCATGCAGAGCCGAACTAGGCAGATACCCACTGATAATAAACATCCAAAAACGAGCACTAAACTTCCTAAATCACCTCAAATCTAGCTCCCCAGACACCCTTCATTTCAAAGCCTTTCAGACCCAAGAGCTAAACCCAGAAAAAAGTCCCCTGAGTCAGCTGCTACTGAAACTAAGTACTCAGCCGGACCCTGACCAGCCCCAGACCAACACAGCCGTCCAAACACCAATCCGAGTGAACCAAATCATTAAAAAATGCAAAGAAACCTACCTGGAACATTGGAACAAAATAACCGAAAGCCAAAGCAGATTAGAATGTTACCGGGCCCTAAAAAGAGAATATAAACTGGCAGACTACCTCACGACCATCAGAGACACAAAACAGAGACAGACCCTCACCAGGTACAGACTAAGCGACCACCAACTGGAAATTGAAAAAGGCAGATACAAGAAATCCTGGCAGCCTAGAGAGAATAGAATATGCGATCAATGTCTGGCCGGCGAGGTTGAAACAGAGATGCATTTCCTCCTAAAATGCGAAAAATTCAACACATCAAGAAACATATTATTCAACAAGCTAAGCCAAACAACCCCAGATTTCAAGGATTTGGATGACCTGTCAAAATTGAGATTAGTCCTAGGAGAAGGAGACAGACCATACCTAGGGGCCAAATATGTAACAACATGTCACAACCTGAGGACTGTTTAAAATTAAGACTGTTTAAAATTAATATTGAACGTACCAAATGAAGTACAAAGACTGTTTAAAATTAATATTGTTTAAAAGTAATATTGTATATACCCAACAAATGTCAAATCGATTGACACCTACAGAATGTTGGAAAACTGTACCTTTTTGCTATGTAAGCTTTGGCAATATGGTTCTCTGTAAACTTTCATGCCAATAAAGCATTTGAACTGAACTGAACTGAACTGAACTGACTGGGGGAGAGAGAGAGAGAGAGAGAGATGGGGGAGAGAGAGAGAGAGAGAGACACTAGCGGCACACTATGTTACAGCTTGCCATAAACAGAGGGACAACCACTAAATATAAGAAAAGAGTATATATAAATGATATGAAAGTATATTTATACACTCAGGGATATATCTGTTTATACACTGTATGGATAGATCTGTAGTATTGTGAACAAACATTAATGTTTTTCGATGCTTTGGCAACATAAGATGTAACTTGTCATGCCAATAAAGCGATTTGAACTGAATTGAATTGAAAAAAATTGAGAGGGAGAGATACTTGGGGAGGGAGAGAGAGAGAGAGAGAGACTGGGGGAGAGAGAGAGAGAGAGAGAGAGAGAGACTGGGGGAGAGAGAGAGAGAGACTGGGGGAGAGAGAGAGAGAGAGAGAGACTGGGAGAGAGCGAGAGAGAGAGAGATTAGGGGAGAGAGAGAGAAAGACTGGGGGAGAGAGAGAGAGAGACTGGGGGAGAGAGAGAGAGAGGGAGGCTGGGGGAGAGAGAGATAGAGAGAGACTGGGAGAGAGAGAGAGAGAAACTGGGGAGCGAGAGAGAGAGAGAATCTAGGAGAGAGAGAGACTGGGAGAGAGAGAGAGCAAAGCGAGTCACCAGGTCTCCGTCTCCTAGATGGAGAAGTGAAGTCCCTGTTCTATGCGGACGACCTGGTTCTGCTGTCTCCCACAGAACAGGGATTACAGCAACAACTAGACCTACTCGACAAATACTGCCAAAATTGGGCTCTAACAGTAAATCTAAAGAAAACCAACATCATGATTTTTCAGAAAAGACCCAGATGTCAGGAAAACAAATACCAGTTTACCCTCAGTGATACCACTATAGGACACACTATGAGCTACACCTACCTTGGTCTAACTATTACAGCATCAGGGAGCTTCAGCATAGCAGTGAATGCACTAAAAGAAAAAGCCCGAAGAGCCCTATATGCAATAAAAAGAAAATTCTACAACATCCAAATCCCAATCAAAATCTGGCTCAAAATATTTGACAGCATAATCCTGCCCATTGCACTGTACGGTAGTGAAGTATGGGGCCCACTAAATCACCAAAGCTACACTAAATGGGAAAAACACACAATAGAAGCCCTACATGCAGAATTCTGCCGAAGCATCCTTCGCACCCAAAGAAAAACGCCAACAAATGCATGCAGAGCCGAACTAGGCAGATACCCACTGATAATAAACATCCAAAAATGAGCACTAAACTTCCTAAATCACCTCAAATCTAGCTCCCCAGACACCCTCCATTTCAAAGCCTTTCAGACCCAAGAGCTAAACCCAGAAAAAAGTCCCCTGAGTCAGCTGCTACTGAAACTAAGTACTCAGCCGGACCCTGACCAGCCCCAGACCAACACAGCCGTCCAAACACCAATCCGAGTGAACCAAATCATTAAAAAATGCAAAGAAACCTACCTGGAACATTGGAACAAAATAACCGAAAGCCAAAGCAGATTAGAATGTTACCGGGCCCTAAAAAGAGAATATAAACTGGCAGACTACCTCACGACCATCAGAGACACAAAACAGAGACAGACCCTCACCAGGTACAGACTAAGCGACCACCAACTGGAAATTGAAAAAGGCAGATACAAGAAATCCTGGCAGCCTAGAGAGAATAGAATATGCGATCAATGTCTGGCCGGCGAGGTTGAAACAGAGATGCATTTCCTCCTAAAATGCGAAAAATTCAACACATCAAGAAACATATTATTCAACAAGCTAAGCCAAACAACCCCAGATTTCAAGGAATTGGATGACCTGTCAAAATTGAGATTAGTCCTAGGAGAAGGAGACAGACCATACCTAGGGGCCAAATATGTAACAACATGTCACAACCTGAGGACTGTTTAAAATTAAGACTGTTTAAAATTAATATTGAACGTACCAAATGAAGTACAAAGACTGTTTAAAATTAATATTGTTTAAAAGTAATATTGTATGTACCCAACAAATGTCAAATCGATTGACACCTACAGAATGTTGGAAAACTGTACCTTTTTGTTATGTAAGCTTTGGCAATATGGTTCTCTGTAAACTTTCATGCCAATAAAGCATTTGAACTGAACTGAACTGAGAGAGAGAAGTGGAGGAGAGAGAGAAAGAAGTGGAGGAGAGAGAGAGAGAAGTGGAGGAGAGAGAGAGAGAGAAGTGGAGGAGAGAGAGAGAGAGAGAGAAGTGATACGCAAACAAACTGCTGAAGGAGAATCTGTCCAAACTAGAACTCGATTTCAACGAATACAGAGAAACACAGGCCAAGAATTTGAAGGAGGAACTCAAAGAGCTGAAAACGGAAAACGAGTCCACCATCCACGAGTTGAGAAAGATCGTAGAGGAGCAAAGAAATGAGATCAAAGAACTCCGTACTCATCTAAACAAAACGATGGAGGCCGTAGAAAGGCAGAAAATTGAACTCAGCAGGCAACACAAACCTCTTAAGGTCCAAAAACCTGATGACACAAAAACAACACACACAGGGACACATAACCCGTCGGATGCCCCCCCACACGAGGATGTCACACCCACACCTTGCGACAACACACCGAAGGCCCCAAACCCTGCTCCTGCCACACAGCCTATCCCAGAAACCCAGCCAACAACCAGCCCTCAGTCGAGTCCTGCCCAGACTACTGCTACCCAGTCTGAAAAGCCAGCCCCTCAGGCGGTCCTGCTGACCGACTCCAACGGAAAGTTTTTGGACCCCCAGAGGCTGTTCCCAGGTCATCAAGTCCTGAAAAAATGGTGCAGCAACACAGGCCATGCAATGAAGATCCTGAACAAAGAATCCCTTGGAAGCCCCAAATGGCTTGTGATCCACACAGGCACAAACGACCTACGCACCCTACGGGAAAACACTGCTAGGGCGGTGAGCAGTGTAGTGTATGTAACTGTTCTACCTTTAAGAGAACTATTGTATGTAACCGTCCACCTTTAAGAGAACTATTTTAGGTGTGGCACTACTTTATCTTGGCTGCTGTATACTGTAATACCGACGGTGACCACACCGGTATATAAGTGCTGTGTCAGGATTTATTGGGCAGATTCGCCCTGACCTTCGAATAGTAAAGTCCTGTTAAAGTTACTCTTGTAGTCTGTGTATTAATTCGCCATAATACCTACAGACTTTACAGTGGCGACGAGTTCGATCTTACCCTGCGGCAACAATACTTCCGAAGCAGTTAACGAGCGTCAAGAAGAGGCACCCGCCCTCGTCGTTCCGCTGAGAGAAAACTCGAGTCTGCAGAGCAAGGAAGAAGGAAGAATTCAGACACGAAGCCTTCCATCAGCAACAGGCACTGATTGTCCCTTCTGCCACGGTGGTGAGTGAGCCGATCAGCACGAGAAGCAAGTCGGCCACGGTGACTGTGAGTAAAGGGAAAATAAAAAAAATAAATGGAGGATAAGGGCGGTGAACTCGACCACGGTCGGGGGAAAGGAGCCGGACAGAAGTCGGGCCCAGAGGCGCTGAGACTGGGGCAGCGTGGAGCACGGAAGCCGCGGTACAAGCGGGCTGGGAGACGCAACGGCGTCGTGAGACAGCTAGACTGCGACCGGCGAAAAAGGCCGGGCAGCTACCGAGGCCACGAGGCGCTGCGACCGGGATCGTAAGGCGCGGGAAGATATAAAAATAAATAAACCGCGGTGAACTCAGCCGCAGCCGGGGAGGAAAGCACCGGACTGCGAGAGGGCTGGGAGGCGCGATTGGAGTGAAAAAGGCCGGGCAGCGACCGAGGCCACAAAGCGCTGCGACCGGGATCGTAAGGCGCGGGAAGATATAAAAATAAATAAATCGCGGAGAACTCAGCCGCAGCCGGGGAGGAAAGCACCGGACTGCGAGAGGGCTGGGAGGCGCGATTGGAAGCCGCTGAGGGAGAGACAGAGCCCGAGCGAGCAGGAGAGACAGAGCCCGAGCGAGGGAGACTGAGCGAGATCCAGCCCAGCGGCTGAAACTGTTCGCCGTCAACGGGTTGTACCCAGCGCCGGTTGCCCTGCCGAGAAAAGGGAACAAGGAACGCACTGAAGCCGACGCGCAGGCTGCGAACCCCGAAAGCCAGCGGTCGTCGCCCGAGGCAAAAGCTTACCCCTCCCGCCAGGGGAAGAAACGCGGGAAGCCGCCAGTAGGCGGGGAAGAAGACAGAAGCGGGAAACCGCCATTTTGAAAGTGGGCGGGGAAAGAAGACAAGCGCGGGAAACCGCCATTTTGAGAAAAAAAAAGTTAAAGAAATATTTCGTTGTTGTTCTCAGGAAGAGTGTGAAGATGCCTCAGCGTAGTAATATCAACGGTTTCGATTCCGATGTGGAAGATTGGGCCACGTATGTAGAACACATCGAGATATATTGTAAGGTCAATAAGATAGCAAATTATGACAAAGCTCTTACCTTACTAAACTCAATGGGTGCGAAGACATACGGGTTATTGAAGCATCTTCTATCACCAGCTAAACCGGCGGATCAGTCTTTCGCTAATATTGTTGCTGTCCTGAAGGATCATTTTAACCCCGCACCGCTGATGTTAGCGGAACGATCAAAATTTTACGTGAGAACGCAACGAAAAGAGGAAAGCAACGCGGAGTACCTGGTTGAACTGCGTAGGCTAGCAAAATACTGTCAGTTTGGGGTAAATCTGACAGAGGCACTGAGGGACAAGTTCGTGTGCAGGATGTCGAAGGAAGGAACACAAAAACGACTGCTCGAAGAGAACGATCTTACACTTGATAAGGCTGTCCTTATTGCAGCATCGCACGAAGCCGCAGCGAGAGGCACGGCGGAAATGCAGCGGAAGACAGCGGTACTCAGTGTGGATCAAATGACTTCGGGTACAACGAAATGTTATCGTTGTGGGAAGACAACACACGACCAGAACCAATGCTGGTTTAAAAACCAGGGGCTAGATTTTCAGTTGCTTGCGCCAGCAGTTAGCGCCTTAAGAGAAGTGATTTCCGGGCGCTATGCGTGTAGCGCCCGGGCGCAGCGCAGTTTGCGCCCCGCCCCAAATTAAGTTGCCCGTTAGCGCCGGCGCAAAGTTTAGCGCCCGCCCGGATGCGCGCGCAGAAAATGACGTCACATCCTCGTGCAACGCCCTTTGGCCGCCCCGATTGCAAACTTCAGTCGGACCGCCCCATTGTGCGGCGGGCGGCCGGAGCGTTTGGAAAAAGGAACGCAACACAACCAGCGCGGGCCCCGGGGGGCGCTAATTAAAGGGAACGTCCTCTCCAGTATAAAGGCCATCCATTATTTCAGAAAACAGTCTTGTGCAACGCATTTCTGGAGACACAACAAGGAGGATAGCTAACTGGTTTCAAGCAGCAAGAGCCAGGTATTTTTGGACTCAGGCAACAGCGCTGCAAGTGGCCATTTGGAAATTAGAGTGTTTGCCAGGATTTGATGGGGGTTGCATGGGGTGCCAACGCGGAGCTGCAGCTCCATGTCCGTAGGGCTCGCAGACGTATTGTGAGAGGGGCAGCCCTGGCTAGAGGCAGAGGGGGCTACAGGCGTCGGCCACGTAGGCCTTACCCAGTCAGGCTATACCGCCAGCAGCGCTCCTACCTAAACATGAGTGCCGCGCGATGTGTTAAAAGGCTCCGATTCCGGAAGGGGGTGATTGCAGAGATCTGCCACCTGCTTCGCCGAGATCTGCGGCCAAAGCTCAGGTGCAGGACGTCTCTGTCGGTGGAAGTGAAGGTGACAGTGGCATTGAACTTCTATGCCACCGGCTCCTTCCAATACGCTGCTGGGGACATAGCAAACATCTCCCAGTACGGCGTGCATCGCTGCATCCGCCAGGTGACCGAAGCACTGTTCAGAAGGAGAAGCCAATTCATCTCCTTCCCCATGGCCCTGGAGAGCCAGCATCAGCGCGCATTGGGATTTTCCAGACTCGGGGAATTCCCCTTGGTGCAGGGCGCCATTGACTGTACGCATGTGGCTTTGCGGGCCCCTCTGGAGCATGGCGAGCAGTATCGCAACAGGAAGGGCTACCATTCTCTGAATGTGCAGCTGGTCTGTGACCACAAGCAGCGCATCATGGCAGTCAATGCCAGCTTCCCAGGCAGCAGCCACGATGCCTTTATCCTGCGGCAGAGTACTGTGCATGACATGTTCCAGGCACAGCCTCCCCCAAGAGGATGGCTACTCGGGGACAAAGGCTATCCTTTGTGCACCTGGCTCATGACCCCGCTCCGCGCGCCCAGGACCGCTGCTGAAGAGGCCTACAACGAGAGCCATCAAACCACCCGCAACATCATCGAGCTAACTATTGGGGTCCTCAAGCAGCGGTTCCGCTGCCTTGATCGCTCCGGAGGAGCTCTCCAGTATTCGCCGGACCGGGTCTCCCAATTTGTGGTGGTTTGCTGCATGCTACACAACCTGGCTATCCGCAGGACTCAGGCACTGCCACCTGACGTTGGACCAGCACCTCAGGAGGAGGAGCAGGAGGAGCATGAGGAGGAGGAGGAGGAGGAGGAGGAGGAGCAGGAGTACGTTCCCAGGAGGGAGCGACCAGGGCCAAGGGCCGCACGACGCCACCTTATTACACGGTACTTCTAAGCCCCCTGTCAGGGAATGGCCAGGGGCCATGAGGGAAGATGAATGCAGCCGCTCCGCAAGCCCTCAGCCGGCGAAGCCAACAAACACTAAGAAGAACAACCATGGAGACTGCATGAATAAAGATAATTTTTTATTAAACAAAAATGAAAAGCCCTTCCCACATGAATCCCCAAAAACAATAAACGGGCCCCACAAAAAGCCCAACAAACGACTCACTCCCACAAACTGGGGAGGAGCCACTCCACCTTTATTGAAACCGGGCCTCAACGTCGGCCTAACGCAAAAAAAAAGCCCTCCAAAAGCACAACCATGGGCAAAATAAAGATGGCCACCGCCATATTAAAGGAAAGCTGGCCACACCCTCTACTGAGTGGCCCGCGAGGGCGAGACCTTGGCCAGCATTTTGCCTCCCCTGCCCTGCCTGCTGCTCCTTCGCAAGCTCTGCCCAGTGGCTGCTGCGAGGCTGGGGGAAGGCGCCTGAGGCTCAGATGCCCTTCCGCCAGATGCCACTGGGGGGCGGCCTACACGGCGTTTGGGCCTCGAGGGGCCGTCTCCTGAGTGGCGCGCCTGAGCCTGGCCACCATCAGCTGCAGCCGCTTGCCCTTGACGCCCCAGAGGGGGAATGGCGGCGACGGATGGTGCAATGTGGGCCAGCTGGCGTCTGGGATGCGCTGGCTGGTGCTGTGGCGCGGTGGCACTCGGCCGGGCCCGCACTGCAGGATCCGCAGCAATCAGCCGACGGCCGGCTTGCTGGGATGGTCCAGCGCGGCGCCTGCCCTGGCGATGCCTGCCTGAGACAGCGCGTGTGGCAGCAGTGAGTGGCCCTGTGGTCCTGGTGTGCGCGCGCATCACATCCGCCAGGGTCTTGACGGCATCAGTTAGCATGCGGCCAGTCGCGGCAGTTGCTGCCCCGAACTCGCGCACACTGGTCGCCAGCGACTCGATGGCCTCAGGCATGCGCCCCACCACGCTCATGAGCTCCGTGTGGCGCCGGTCCGAGTCGTCGGCCATCTGATCGAGCTTCCGCACCTCCTCCGAAGTGAAGGTGTCCGGACTGGAGTCGCGACTCTCCCGCTGGGGAGGAGGGGGCCGAACTAGGGGACCCTTGCCGCGTTGGTGACGGCGAGTTTGCCGAGCAGCAGCACTCCCCTCTGATCCTTCCCCCCTTTGGGGGGAAGGCCGCGGGCCACGCGCACGGCTGCTGGGTGGCTGGACGCCACTGGTCCCAGAAGCTGCATTGCCCTGCGACAGTTCCTCCAGGCACTCGTCCAGTGAGGAGGTGTCGAGCATTTCCTCCTCTCCTGCGGGACGTGACTGTTCCCCCGAAGGTCCGGCTTGCTCCTCCTCCTCCTCCTGGTTGGAGGTGCTGTCACTGGCAGCCTCAGGGTCCTGGTCGTCACCAGCTGAAAGCAGGAATGCACAAGAGTAGCTTCAGAGTGAGGAGACGGCGTCAGCGAGGGAGTTAGGACTGGTGGGATTCAGCGCATTGGTGGGACAGTGGCAAAGGAGATAGCTCGGATGGGCCAGTGCGACGCGAGAGGGCCAAAAGGCGAGGTCCTTACCATTGCCGGGCAGTGGAGGGTCGGATACACCGCACGCTGTGGGGACAATCACACGTGCTCCCATGAGCACACACACGCGCTCCTCCAGCCGAGTGAGCTCCTGCAGCTTGGCGCGGCCACCCCTGGCACGGGCCTGGCGATTAAACGCTACTTTAGCCTGCAAGAGAAAGGACGGGCTGTAAGGGCGCAGTGAAGCCCTGATGTAGTGTGCACTGCCTCCCATGGTGGAATAGCTTGGACAGAGTGAAGCCCTGATGTAGTGTGCACTGCCTCCCATGGTGGAATAGCTTGGCCAAAGTGTAGAGTGCCGAATGGCCATTTGATGCTCATGACTGTCCCAATGCTGCTGGCTGAGGGCTGGCCAAAAGGACTTTCAGGTCCCTTTGCCCATCATGTCAGGTGTACATGCAAGAATGAGGAGGAGACTGGAAAGGCTACTCACCCTCACAATCCTGGTCAGATCGTTGTACTTCTTACGGCATTGTGTGTGGGTCCTGGGGGCCTCGCCGGTGAATGTCACCCTCTGGGCGATCTGCTTCCAGGCTTTGGTGTAGTCGTGGTGGGTTGGATTCCTCCCACTGTCTGGAAACAAGATCTTGCGCCTCACCTCCAGAGCTGTGAGCATGATGTCCAGATCACCCTCTGAGAAGCGCAGGGCACGCTGACGGGCCTTCTCTGGCGTTGCCATGACTCCCTGGGGCTGAGCAGTAGTGTTGAGGCCTCTTTGCAAGGCTGCAGTGTGCAGGGCGTGGCAGCAGACTAATTCGTCCCTTCCCCCTTTAAGAGCTGGTCGGCACCACGGGGTCTGCTGTCAGTGCAAAAATGACCGCACCCGTGCTGCGCCCCGCCTGGGCGCTATCCCTCTGGACCGCCGGCTTAGCGCCTAAAGAGAGTAGTGGAACGCCTCTTTTAGCGCTCCACCAACCTCTTAGGGCGAAGCCACTGAATTCCCGGCAACGGGGCGCTACTTTGGGGCGGGCGCTAACTTCGGGCGGGCGCTAAAGCTAGCGCCCCAAAACTGCCTAAACTGAAAATCTAGCCCCAGGAATGTAGAAAATGTGGCAAGCTTGGTCACATAGCTAAGGTATGCCGGTCAGGAAAGAAGACCAGCAATAATAAGTCACCGCAGAAGAAGTACAGAAAGGTACATAAGGTGACTGGGAAGAGTCCAGATGAACAGAATTTGGACTCAGACTCCAACAGCAAGGAACTGGGTAGTCTGAGGATTCACAATGTGAGTAAAGAAGCTGACCGACAAACTATCTGGGTCACACTACAGATTGCAAAAGTCCAAGTGAAGATGGAAGTGGACACCGGATCAGCGTTGACGGTCATGAATAAGCAAGATTACAAAAAGTTATTCAAACATATTCCCCTACGGGATACGGAGATAGTATTGCAGACATACACGGGGCACAGAGTATACCCCATCGGAAAGATAGAAGTCAAGGTGAGATACAAGGACAAAGATCACCAAGGGATGGACATGTATGTGCTGCCCAAGGGAGGTCCACCACTTCTGGGACGGGAGTGGATCAGGAAAATAAAGATAGACTGGCATTCACTAAACACAATGACGGTAGATTCCGGAAAGGAAGATGTCAAACCTGAACGGTTGTCCAGAATATTGGACGAAGCTAAAGAGGTATTCCAGCAAGGACTGGGAACACTGAGAGGAATTAAAGCAAAAATCAAGATTGCAGAACATGCAAGCCCAAAATTTTTCAAAGCCAGATCGGTACCTTACGCGATACGACCTGCTGTGGAGGCAGAATTGGAAGAGCTTGAACGTTCAGGGGTACTGTCTAAGGTGGGCTGGAGTGAGTGGGCCACGCCCATTGTGCCCGTCATGAAGTCTTCATCAAGTAACAAGCCAGGGGGACCGGGAAAGGTCCGCCTCTGCGGAGACTTCAAGATCACAGTTAATCCGGTGCTTCACACGGTACAATACCCGCTCCCGCGGATTGAGGATATCTTTGCTTCATTGTCTGGCGGGAAACACTTCACCAAGATAGACCTGGCACAAGCATACTTACAAATGGAAGTCGAGGAAGAGTCGCGCCAGTATCTCACAATCAACACGCACAGAGGCTTGTATCGTTATAATAGACTGGTTTTTGGAGTAGCTTCGGCTCCAGCAATTTGGCAGAGGGCCATGGAGCAGGTCTTACAGGGTATTCCAAGCACGCAGTGTTACTTGGACGATATCCTGATTAAGGGAGAAGACGAGGAGGAACACCTCACAAATTTGAAACTGGTGCTCACCAGGTTGAAGGAATATGGCCTTCGAGTTAATCGCCAGAAATGCGAGCTCTTCCAGAAACGGATCTCGTACTGCGGTCATGTCATTGACCAAGAGGGGCTGCACAAGTCACCTGACAAGATAGAAGCTGCCGTGAAGGCCCCCGCTCCGGAAAATGTATCACAGTTGAGATCATTTCTGGGGTTGATTAATTATTACCACAAGTTTCTGCCAAATCTATCCACGGTGCTGCATCCGCTGAATGCTCTGTTGCGGAAAGAAGTACCATGGAAGTGGAGCGAGGACTATAAGAAGGCCTTTCGCAGAAGCAAGGCGTTGATTACCTCTGAGGAAGTGTTGGCTCATTTCAACCCAACGTTACCTCTTCGTCTAGCTTGTGATGCTTCCCCTTATGGAATTGGAGCAGTACTTTCACACAAGTTACCAAATGGCTCGGAAAGGCCAGTCGCATTTGCGTCCCGATCATTGACCTCCGCTGAGCGAAATTATGCTCAGATAGATAGGGAGGCCCTCAGCCTTGTGTGGGGAGTAAAGAAATTCAATCATTACCTGCAGGGCAAGAAGTTCACATTACTGACAGACCACCAGCCGTTGGTGTCCATATTCAACCCTAACAAGGCCGTTTCCACTATGACAGCGCAAAGGCTACAGAGGTGGTCCGTGTTACTTGGGGCACACCAATATGACATCGAATACAAAAGGTCCAAACAGCATGGAAATGCTGATGGGTTATCGCGCCTACCGTTGCCAGTAGTAGAAGCGGCGGCTACAGTGGACCCAGTAGAGATGTTCCGCTCATCCATAGTGGAATGTCTACCAGTAACAAATTCGATGATCGAAAATGAAACAAGAAATTACCCGACTCTCTCACGAGTCTACGATTTAACAGTGGAGGGATGGCCAGCACATGGCGAACCAACGCTGCCCGCATTTTCGCAAAGAAAAGAACAGCTGTCAGTGTGCCGAGGAACCTTGATGTGTGGATCTAGAGTGGTGATTCCACCCAAACTTCAGCAGAAGGTGCTAAAGGAGCTTCACGAGGGGCATCTGGGTGGAGTGAAAATGAAGAACCTAGCAAGAGCGTTTGTGTGGTGGCCAGGTATTGATGGAGACATCGAAGAAATAACCAAGAGCTGTCTAGGATGCCAGAAGGTCCAAAACGCGCCACCACAAGCTCCTCTGCATCCATGGGAGTGGCCCTCATCTCCTTGGCAAAGGGTACACGTCGACTTTGCTGGTCCATTTATGGGCTCAATGTTTCTAATCGCGGTGGATGCACACTCCAAGTGGCCGGAGGTAATAAAGATGTCCTCCACCACCACGGAAAAAACCATCACAGTATTAAGGACCATATTTGCCAGGAATGGGCTGCCGGAACAGATCTGTTCTGATAATGGACCGCAATTTGTGTCCGAAGAATTCAGGAAGTTCTTAAAAAGGAATGGGGTCAAGCACTACACGTCAGCCCCATACCATCCCGCCACCAATGGATTAGCTGAAAGGTTTGTCCAGACCTTCAAGAAGGCCATAAAGGCCATGGGTAATGAAGACATCAACCTACAACATAAGGTAGATAACTTCTTGTTGACGTACAGGAATGCAACACATGCGGTCACAAACCAAACTCCCGCCATGATGTTTTTCAATAGAAGACTAAGATGCCGGCTGGATTTGATTAAGCCAAACGTCAGAAGGGACGTAGAGAACCGGCAATTTCAGGGCATGAATGAAAGGCCAACTAGATCCTTTCAGATAGGTCAACAAGTTTTGGCCCGGGACTACTGTACCGAGAAATGGCAGCCTGGAACTATTGGGAAAAGGCAAGGGCCGCTGATGTATACCGTGGACATTGGTGACAGCATAATAAGGCGCCATGTTGACCAGATCATAGGGTCATCCACAAAGGACCAACCTACTCCACAACCTTACACGGCTAATGTTGAAGCAGAGATACTCAGAGCACCTACCTCCGATCTGGTAATACTGGAATCAGATGAACCTGACACTGTCCTTCAAGCCGAATCGACCTTGCCAGAAGAACCTACTACCCCGCCGAAAACTACTACACCACCGAGGCGTTATCCGGACAGAGTCAGGAAGCCTCCAGAGAGACTGAATCTGTGAACTGTTTTGCATAAGTTGTATGTATGTTATGATGTTATGTTAATGGGGAATAAGTATGTTGTAAGCTAAAAAGGGAGGATTGTAGTATATTTAACTGTTCTACCTTTAAGAGAACTATTGTATGTAACCGTCCACCTTTAAGAGAACTATTTTAGGTGTGGCACTACTTTATCTTGGCTGCTGTATACTGTAATACCGACGGTGACCACACCGGTATATAAGTGCTGTGTCAGGATTTATTGGGCAGATTCGCCCTGACCTTCGAATAGTAAAGTCCTGTTAAAGTTACTCTTGTAGTCTGTGTATTAATTCGCCATAATACCTACAGACTTTACAAGCAGGATGGCGGAAAAGGCCAGCAGGGAATTCCCCGAGGCGCAGATCGTGATCTCCACACTACTGCCCAGAAAGGACACCCCAGCCTATATAATCCACAACACCAACAGGGAGATCGACACGAGATGTACTGCCCTCCCCAACGTCTACCTGGCCCATCACTCATACATCAACACAAGGGACCTCTATGACGAAATACATCTACTCAAACAGCGGATGTGGGTCTTCGCAAAAAACCTCATAAACACTGCCAAAAGACGCAGCCCTCCCACCCCCTCTACCATTGGTAGCCCTAACCCAAACAGGACCACCAATGTCCCCCACCCCCCTATACAAAACCAACAACAGAACCGTGCTTTTGTTCCTGACCCCAGACTCCCCTCTAGACCACAGACTGTAGACCAAGAACTGAGAAAGATCATGACGATGATGAGCACCCTGATAGAAGGCCGGAGAGGAATGCACGAAATTATTAATATTGTTATTTTATCATTATCATTATTGTTATTTTATCATTACTATTACTATTATTAGATAGCAGTATGTGCATGCCTCATGAAATTTATACTAAATCGTCATTTAGCATTATAGAAACTAGTGTTTTCACACTCATCCCACAAAATAGGTCCATTTTATTTCGTTTTTTGAACTATATAAATGCGTTCTTTCCACATAAGCTGCTGGAATATCTAGGGTCTCCGCTCCTCAACTTTTGGGATGAAGAGTACAGACCTAGAATTCCTAAAAGCTATAAAAGACATTGATATAATTGTGTTAACAGAAACATGGTGCCAAAAGGACGTGCCCACCCACTGTCCTCCAATGTACCATGAAATCATTGTGCCCTCAGTAAAGAACACTAAGACACGCAAGGGCAGAACCTCTGGGGGAATCCTGGTGTGGTATAAAGGAGAACTGAACAAACACATCTCACCGATAAAACAGGGAAAATCACACGTATGGCTAAAATTAGATAAAAATATAGGAATAGCAAAAAAAGATGTTTACTTATGTGCGATCTACATACCTCCAATAGAATCGCCATATTTTGAAGAGGAGTTATTTGATACTCTCCACATGGAAATCAGCCATTTCCAGGCCCAAGGAAAGGTGCTACTATGTGGGGACCTAAATGCAAGGACCGGATGTGAACCTGACTTCATAGACCCACAGGGCAACAACCATGTGTTTGGCCAGACCCCTTTATATGTCACACCAGCCATCGCAAATCGGAACAACCTTGATTGTGAAATAAATAAAAGCGGTAGGGAGGTAGTGCAACTCTGCCGAGCCTTAGGCCTGTACATAGTTAACGGTAGGTTCAGAGGGGACTCCTTAGGGAGACTCACATATTCCTCAACTCTTGGGTCTAGTGTGGTGGATTATACAATCACTGACCTGGACCCCTGCGATATCAACGCATTCACTGTCAGGCAGCAATCCCCCCTCTCAGACCATAACCAAATAAATGTGTACCTTAAACTTTCTGCCCAAACTACAGACACAAAAAAGGAACCCAGTAAGCTCCATAAAATAAACCAGACATACAGATGGGCCCCAGACAGTGGAGATAAATTCATCACAGCACTAAATTCACCTGATCTCTCAAGTAAAATATCAAAATTTAAAGAAAATTTATATGAGATCACCAGAGATGGTGTAAACATGGCCATAGATGATATAAATATGATCTTCCATGAGGCAGCTGTAAAAGCCGACCTTGTGAAACAGAAGAGGAAACGTTACAAAAGACAAAATAAAAATGAGAAATGGTATGACCACGAATGCAAAAATGCCAGAAAAGACCTGAGAAAAATATCAAACCAAAAGCATCGCCAACCAAACAATCCAGACCTACGTATTAGATACAATGAGACCCTCAAAAGATATAAACACACCATTAGGAACAAAACACAAAATTATACCCACAAAATACTCGAAGAAATTGAAAACTCCATGAATCCAAATCAATTCTGGGATATGTGGAATAACCTGAGTACAACACAATTGCAAGCATTACCAATCCAAGATGGCGACATCTGGAGAACACATTTTGAAAACCTCTACAAAGACATCCCAATAAACGAAACAAACCAAAGTCAACATCATGTCACAGAAAAACTCCACACACAAAGCAACAATTAAAGACAACCAAAACCCTCTAGACTCCCCAATCACATGGAAAGAACTGGCCACAAAAACAAAATCCCTCCACCTAAAGAAAGCCTGTGGTCCAGACAACATCAAAAATGAAATGCTCAAGTTCAGCAATATGGAGATGCGGGGTGCGGTACTCAAGTTATTCAACATCATATTACGTTCAGGCTGTTTTCCCAATATCTCGTGCCAAGGACTCATCTCTCCCATATATAAAAGTGGAAACAAATCAGACCCAAATAACTACCGCGGCATCTGTGTCAACAGTTGTCTAGGGAAGTTATTCTGCAGTATTCTAAATAGTAGATTACTGGATTTTCTTAACAAACATAATATCCTTAGAAAAAATCAAATAGGCTTTCTTCCAAAACACCGCACCACCGACCATATCTATACCCTTCACACTCTCATTGAAAAACATATACACCAAACAAAAAATGGGAAAATATTCGCTTGTTTCATTGACTTCAAGAAAGCCTTTGACTCTATCTGGCACGAAGGGCTCTATTATAAACTTCTTCAGTGTGGAATAGGGGGCAAAGTCTATGACCTTATTAAATCGATGTATCTGAAAAATAAATGCGGTGTCAAAATTGGAGACAAACGCACCGGTTTCTTCACCCAGAGAAGAGGCGTCCGGCAGGGCTGCAATTTGAGCCCGACCCTGTTCAACATATACATAAATGAATTAGCAGACATGCTGGAGCAAAGCGAGTCACCAGGTCTCTGTCTCCTGGATGGAGAAGTGAAATCCCTGTTCTATGCGGATGACCTGGTTCTGCTGTCCCCCACAGAACAGGGATTACAGCAACAACTAGACCTACTCGACAAATACTGCCAAAATTGGGCCCTAACAGTAAATCTAAAGCAAACCAACATCATGATTTTTCAAAAAAGGCCCAGGTGTCAGGAAAACAAATACCAGTTTACTCTCAGTGATACCATCATAGGACACACTATGAGCTACACTTACCTTGGTCTAACCATTACAGCATCAGGGAGCTTCAGCATAGCAGTGAATGCACTAAAAGAAAAAGCCCGAAGAGCCCTATATGCAATAAAAAGAAAATTCTACAACATCCAAATCCCAATCAAAACCTGGCTCAAAATATTTGACAGCATAATCCTGCCCATTGCGCTGTACGGTAGTGAAGTATGGGGCCCGCTCAATCACCATAGCTACACTAAATGGGAAAAACACACAATAGAAGCCCTACATGCAGAATTTTGCCGAAGCATCCTTCGCACCCAAAAGAAAACACCAACAAATGCATGCAGAGCCGAACTAGGCAGATACCCACTGATAATAAACATCCAAAAACGAGCACTAAACTTCCTAAATCACCTCAAATCTAGCTCCCCAGACACCCTTCATTTTAAAGCCTTCCAGACCCAAGAGCTAAACCCAGAAAAGAGTCCCCTGAGTCAGCTGCTACTGAAACTAAGTACTCCTACTCAGCCGGACCCTGACCAGTCCCAGACCAACACTGCCGTCCAAACACCAATCCGAGTGAACCAAATCATTAAACAATGCAAAGAAACCTACCTGGAACATTGGAACAAAATAACCAAAAGCCAAAGCAGATTAGAATGTTACCGGGCCCTAAAAAGAGAATATAAACTGGCAGACTATCTCTCGACCATCAGAGACACAAAACAGAGACAGACCCTCACCAGGTACAGACTAAGCGACCACCAACTGGCAATTGAAAAAGGAAGATACAAGAAATCCTGGCAGCCTAGAGAGAATAGAATATGTGATCAATGTCTGGCCGGCGAGGTTGAGACAGAGATGCATTTCCTCCTAAAATGCGAAAAATTCAACACATCAAGAAACATATTATTTGACAAGCTCAGCCAAACAACCCCAGATTTCAAGGAATTGGATGACCTGTCAAAATTAAGATTAGTCCTGGGAGAAGGAGACAGACCATACCTTGGTGCCAAATATGTAACAACATGTCACAACCTGAGGACTGTTTAAAATTAATACTGAATGTACCCAACGATGTACAAAGACTGTTTAAATTAATATTATTTAAAGTAATATTGTATGTACCCAACGAAGGTCAAAATTGTTTGACACCTACAGAATGTTGGAAAACTGTACTTTTTGTTATGTAAGCTTTGGCAATATGGTTCCCTGTAAACTTTCATGCCAATAAAGCATTTGAATTGAATTGAATTGAATTGAATTGAGAGAGAAGTGGAGGAGAGAGGGAGAGAAGTGGAGGAGATAGAGAGAGAGAAGTGGAGGAGAGAGAGAGAGAGAAGTGGAGGAGAGAGAGAGAGAAGTGGAGGAGAGAGAGAGAGAAGTGGAGGAGAGAGAGCACAATAGAAGCCCTACATGCAGAATTTTGCTGAAGCATTCTTCGCACCCAAAGGAAAACACCAACAAATGCATGTAGAGCCGAACTAGGCAGATACCCAATGATAATAAACATCCAAAAACGAGCACTAAACTTTCTAAATCACCTCAAATCTAGTTCCCCAGACACCCTTCATTTTAAAGCCCTCCAGACCCAAGAGCTGAACCCAGAAATGAGTCCCCTGAGTCAGCTGCTACTGAAACTAAGTACTCCTACTCAGCCGGACCCTGACCAGTCCCAGACCAACACTGCCCTCCAAACACCAATCCGAGTGAACCAAATCATTAAACAATGCAAAGAAACCTACCTGGAACATTGGAACAAAATAACCAAAAGCCAAAGCAGATTAGAATGGTACCGGGCCCTAAAAAGAGAATATAAACTGGCAGACTATCTCTCGACCATCAGAGACACAAAACAGAGACAGACCCTCACCAGGTACAGACTAAGCGACCACCAACTGGCAATTGAAAAAGGAAGATACAAGAAATCCTGGCAGCCTAGAGAGAATAGAATATGTGATCAATGTCTGGCCGGCGAGGTTGAGACAGAGATGCACTTCCTCCTAAAATGCGAAAAATTCAACAAAACAAGAAACATATATTTTGACAAGCTCAGCCAAACAACCCCAGATTTCAAAGAATTGGATGACCTGTCAAAATTAAGATTAGCCCTGGGAGAAGGAGACAGACCATACCTTGGTGCCCAATATGAAACTACATGTCACAACCTGAGGAACAGTGAGGGACTAACGAGCACACCCATAGCATATATAAACATTAAGAATGTTTAAATCAATACCAAATGTACCCAACGACTGTTTAAAAATTAATACTGAATGTACCCAACGAGGGTCAACGACTGTTTAAATTAATATTGTCTGTACCCAACGAAGGTCAAAATTGTTTGACACCTACAGAATGTTGGAAAACTGTACTTTTTGTTATGTAAGCTTTGGCAATATGGTTCCCTGTAAACTTTCATGCCAATAAAGCATTTGAATTGAATTGAATTGAAAATTGACTGGGGGAGAGGGAGAGAGACTTGGGGGGAGAGAGAGTGTGGTGTATGTAACCTGTTCCACCTTAAGAGAACTACCTTAAGAGATGTACTACTTTCTCTTGGCTGCTGTAATACTGTAATACTGTAATACCAGTGGTGACCACACCGGTATATAAGTGTTGTGCAAGGATTTGCTGGGCAGTTCAGCCCTGACCTTCGAATAGTAAAGACCTGTTTAAAAGTTATTCTTGTTGTCTGTGTCCAGTGATTGATCCTAAACATAACTGGGACATACAGACTCAACAGTGGCGACGAGTCCGATCTTACCCTGTGGCAAATTTACATCCAAGGCAGCTTCGTCCTCAAAACGGGCGTCGAGAAGAGGCATCCACCCTCATCATCCTGCTGAGCACCATCGCACGGGAGGCATCGAGAACCCGGGTTAAAAAGTAAAAGAATTCTGACCACGAAGCCCTCCATCAGCGACAGGCAGTGATCATCCCTTCTACCACGGTGGTGGGTAAGCCGATCAGCGACACGAGCAGAAAGTCGGCCGCGTTGAGTGTGGAGTAGGGGAGGGAAAATGGAGGAATAAGGGCGGATAGCTCGACCACGGCCGGTAGAAAGGGCCGGGCTGCAATCGAGGCCGAGAGGCGCAGTGACTGGGGCAGCTTAAGGCTCGAGAGCCACGGAGAACTCAAACGCAGCCGGTGTACAGGACCGGGCTGCGAGCGGGGCGGCGAGGCAAAGCAGCGTCGGGGAGTTGAGAAGCTTAAGGCATGAGAGCCGCGGAGAATTCAAACGCAGCCGGTGTAAAGGACCGGGCTGCAAGCGGGGCTGCAAGGCAAAGCAGCGTCGGGGAGTGAGAACCGCTGGGGAGGCGAGAACGGCAGCAGCAAGGCAATCGCCATTGCAGCCAGCGGGGGAAGAAGGCAAATGCGGGAATCCACCATTGTAGTCGGCGGGGGAAGAAGACGAGCGCGGGAAAGACCGCCAAGCGCGGGAAGCCACCATTTCAGTAGGCGGGGGAAGAAGACAAGCGCGGGAAGCCGCCATTTAAAAAAAAAAAAAAAAATTTTTAACTTGCAAGGATGCCTAAACATGGGAGCATTAATACCTTTGATAGTGATGTCGAAGATTGGACCACGTATGTAGAACGCATGGAAGTTTATTGTAAAGCAAATAAGGTACCAGATGATGAGAAAGCATTAACCTTATTAAGCTCAATGGGAGCGAAGACATACGGGCTATTGAAGCACCTTCTATCACCAAATAAACCGGCGGATCAGACCTTCGCGAATATTGTTACTGTCCTGAAAAATCATTTAAACCCCACGCCGCTGATGATAGCGGAACGATTTAAATTTTACAGAAGAACGCAGTTGAAAGACAAAAGCAACGCTGAATTTTTAATTGAACTACGTAAGCTATCGAAGTACTGTCAGTTTGGGACAGGGCTAGCAGATGCGCTGAGAGATAAATTTGTGTGTGGATTGTTAAAAGAAGGAACACAAAAGCGACTGCTTGAAGAGAATGATCTTACGCTTGATAAAGCTGTCACTATTGCAGCATCGCAAGAAGCCGCAGCAAGAGGCACTGCGGAAATGCAGCTACGGTCACCGGAACTCTGCACCAATCAAATGGTCTTGAGTACAGTAAAATGTTATCGTTGTGGAAAGACAACGCACGATCAGAACCAGTGCTGGTTCAAAAATCAGGAATGCAGAAAATGTGGCAGGCTTGGTCACATAGCTAAAGTATGTCGGTCAGGAAAGAAAACCAGCAACAAAAAGTCACCGCAGGAAAAGTACAAAAAGGTACACAAGGTGACAGAGAACAATTCGAACGAACAGAAGTCAGATTCAGACGCCAGCAGTAATGAACTGGGTAGTCTAAGAGTACACAATGTTGGTAAGGAAGCAGACCTCCAAACAATTTGGGTCACACTTCAGACAGCAGGGGTCCAAGTGAAGATGGAATTGGACACTGGATCGGCATTGACGGTCATGAATAAGAAAGATTACAAAAGGTTATTCCCACATATTCCCCTACGGGATACGGAGATTGTATTGAAAACATACACGGGGCAAAGAGTATACCCCATCGGGAAGATAGAGGTAAAGGTGGTCCACAAGGGCAAAGAAAGCCGAGGAATGGACTTATATGTGCTACCTGAGGGAGGTCCACCACTACTGGGATGGGAGTGGATTAGGAAAATAAATATGGACTGGCATTCCTTAAAAGCACTAACGGTAGATTCCGGTACAAAAGATGTCAAACCTAAACAATTGTCCAGAATATTGGACGATGCTAAAGAGGTGTTCCAACAAGGACTGGGAACACTGAGAGGAATTACGGCAAACATCAAGGTTGAAGAACATGCAAACCCGAAATTTTTCAAAGCCAGACCGGTACCTTATGCAATACGACCTGCTGTGGAAGCTGAGCTGGAAGGGCTAGAACGTTCAGGAGTACTATCTAAGGTAGACTGGAGTGAGTGGGCCACGCCCATTGTCCCAGTCATGAAGCGTTCATCGAGCAACAAGCCGGGGGAACCGGGGAAGGTTCGCATCTGTGGTGATTTCAAGATCACTGTTAATCCGGTGCTTCACACGGTGCAGTATCCGCTTCCACGGATTGAGGATATCTTCGCTTCGTTGTCTGGCGGGAAACACTTCACCAAGATAGACCTGGCGCAGGCGTACTTACAGATGGAAGTTGAGGAAGAGTCACGCCAGTATCTCACGATCAACACACATAGAGGCTTGTACCGGTATAATAGACTGGTTTTTGGAGTGGCATCGGCTCCAGCAATTTGGCAGAGGGCCATGGAGCAGGTATTACAGGGAATTCCAGGTACACAATGTTACCTGGACGATATTCTGATTACAGGAGATGATGACGATGAACACCTTGCAAACTTGGAACTGGTGCTCACCAGATTGAAAGAATATGGTCTTCGAGTTAATCGCCAGAAATGTGAATTCTTTCAGAAGCGGATCTCGTACTGTGGTCATGTCATTGACCAGGAGGGGCTTCATAAGTCTCCTGACAAGATCGAAGCTGTTGTGAAGGCTCCCGCTCCGGATAATGTATCCCAATTGAGGTCATTTCTAGGATTGATTAACTATTACCATAAGTTTCTGCCAAATTTATCCACGGTGCTGCACCCACTGAACGCTCTTTTGCAGAAGGGAGTACCATGGGAGTGGAGCGAGGACTGTAAGAGGGCCTTTCGCGAAAGCAAGGCATTGATCACCTCAGAGGAAGTGTTGGCTCACTTCAACCCAACGCTGCCTATTCGTTTGGCTTGTGATGCTTCTCCATATGGTATTGGGGCAGTACTCTCACACAAGTTGCCAAATGGCCAGGAGAGGCCAGTTGCGTTCGCATCCAGATCATTGACCTCCGCTGAGCGCAACTATGCTCAGATAGATAGGGAGGCTCTCAGCCTTGTGTGGGGAGTAAAGAAGTTTAATCATTACCTGCAGGGCCAAAAGTTTACGCTTCTGACAGACCACCAGCCGTTGGTATCCATTTTTAACCCTAAGAAGGGTGTTTTGGTGATGACAGCACAGAGACTCCAGAGATGGTCCCTTTTCCTAGGGGCACATCAATATCAGATAGAATTCAAAGGTACAAAGCAGCATGGTAATGCTGATGGGCTGTCGCGCCTGCCGCTACCTACAGAGGAGGAGGCACCGACGGTTGACCCTGTTGAGTTATTTCACTCGACCATCATCGAATGTTTACCAGTCACCAATGCAAGTATTGAAAGAGAAACCAGGAACGACCCGACACTGTCCAGGATCTACGAAGTGACAGTGAAGGGATGGCCAGCACATGGTGATCCACTGTTACCGGCATTCTCAGCAAGACGAGAACAGCTATCCGTCTGTCAAGGAACATTGATGTATGGAACAAGGGTGATTATTCCTGCTAAGTTAAGAGAGAAAGTTCTAAAGGAACTGCATGAAGGTCATCTGGGGGGAGTCAAGATGAAAAGCCTTGCTAGGGCTTATGTGTGGTGGCCGGGTATCGACCAACAGATAGAGGAGCTGACGAAAAGCTGCTCAGGGTGCCAAAAAGTGCAAAATGCACCTCCAATTGCACCGCTGCATCCATGGGAATGGCCTTCAGCCCCATGGCAACGTGTACATATTGACTTTGCTGGTCCTTTCATGGACTCCATGTTTTTAATTGCGGTGGACGCACATTCTAAATGGCCAGAAGTGATTAAGATGACTACCACTACCTCGGAAAAGACGATCGCAGTGTTAAGAACGATATTTGCGAGAAATGGATTGCCAGAACAAATATGTTCAGACAACGGACCGCAGTTCGTGTCAGAAGAATTCCAGAGATTCATGAAGAAGAATGGGGTGAAACATTATACCTCTGCCCCATATCATCCGGCTACAAACGGGTTGGCCGAGAGATTTGTACAAATGTTTAAAAAAGCAATAAAGGCCATGAGCGAAGATCAGATTCCACTACAACACAAGGTGGACAAATTCCTACTGGCATATCGAAACGCCACTCATGCAGTGACAAACCAAAGTCCTGCCATGATGTTCTACAACAGGAGGTTGCGGTCCAGGTTGGACTTGTTAAAACCAAATGTGCGGAGGGAAGTTGAAAACAAACAGTTCCAGCATATAAATAACAAGACCACTCGGAGTTTTGAAATAGGACAACCAGTGTTAGCCCGGGACTATAAAAATGAGAAATGGCAATCTGGAACAATTCGGGCCAGACAAGGACCCCTGATGTACATGGTAGATATTGGTGAAAATGTAATACGGCGTCATGCTGACCAACTGGTAGAATCGAGAACAAGGGTCGAACCCATGGTTACGGCAGAGACAACCGTGAAAGAAGTTAGTGAACCTGAAGCATCTACCTCAGAAGTGAATGTACCTGATGATGATGTCCAATCCATAAGAGACCAACTAGATGAGTCACCCCTGAATCAGAGACCCCTGAAAGGCGTTATCCAACTTGAATCAGGAGGCCTCCTCAGAGACTGAATCTTTGAACTGTTTTGCATAAAGTTGTATATATATATATGTTATTATGTTATGTTAAATGGGGATATAACTGTTTAGCTAAAAAGGGAGGATTGTGGTGTATGTAACCTGTTCCACCTTAAGAGAACTACCTTAAGAGATGTACTACTTTCTCTTGGCTGCTGTATACTGTAATACTGTAATACCGGTGGTGACCACACCGGTATATAAGTGTTGTGCAAGGATTTGCTGGGCAGTTCAGCCCTGACCTTCGAATAGTAAAGACCTGTTTAAAAGTTATTCTTGTTGTCTGTGTCCAGTGATTGATCCTAAACATAACTGGGACATACAGACTCAACAGAGAGAGACTGGGGGAGAGAGAGAGAGACTGGGGGAGAGAGAGAGAGACTGGGGGAGAGAGAGAGAGAGACTGGGGGAGAGAGAGAGAGACTGGGGAGAGAGAGAGAGACTGGGGAGAGAGAGAGAGACTGGGGGAGAGGGGGAGAGACTGGGGGAGAGAGAGAGAGACTGGGGGAGAAAGAGAGAGACTGGGGAGAGAGAGAGAGACTGGGGGAGAGAGAGAGACGGGGGAGAGAGAAAGAGACTGGGGAAGAGAGAGAGAGACAGTGGGAGAGAGAGAGACACTGGGGGAGAGATAGAGACTGGGGGAGAGAGAGAGTGGGGGAGAGAGAGAGAGAGTGGGAGAGAGAGCGAGAGAGTGGGGGAGAGAGAGAGTGGGGGAGAGAGAGAGAGACTGGGGGAGAGAGAGACTGGGGGAAAGAGAGAGAGACTGGGGGAGAGAGAGAGAGACACGGGGAGAGAGAGAGAGAGACTGGGGGAGGGAGAGTGAGAGACTGGGGGAGAGAGAGAGAGACTGGGGAGAGAGAGAGAGAGAGACGGGGGAGAGAGAGAGAGAGACTGGGGGAGAGAGAGACTGGGGGAGAGAGAGAAAGACTGGGGGAGAGAGAGAGAGACTGGGGGAGAGAGAGAGAGACTGGGGGAGAGAGAGAGAGACTGGGGGAGAGAGAGAGAGACTGGGGGAGAGAGAGAGAGACTGGGGGGAGAGAGAGAGACTGGGGGAGAGAGAGAGAGACTGGGGGAGAGAGAGAGAAACTGGGGGAGAGAGAGAGAGAGAGACTGGGGAGAGAGAGAGAGACTGGGGAGAGAGAGACTGGGGGAGAGAGACAGAGACTGGGGGAGAGAGAGAGAGACTGGGGGAGAGAGAGAGAGACTGGAGGAGAGAGAGAGAGACTGGGGGAGAGAGAGAGAGACTGGGGGAGAGAGAGACTGGGGGAGAGAGAGTCTGGGGGAGAAAGAGACTGAGGGAGAGAGAGAGACTGGGGGAGAGAGAGAGAGACTGGGGGAGAGAGAGAGACTGGGGGAGAGAGAGAGAGACTGGGGGAGAGAGAGAGAAACTGGGGGAAAGAGAGAGATAGAGACTGGGGGAGAGAGAGAGAGACTGGGGGAGAGAGAGAGAGACTGGGGGAGATAGAGAGAGAGACTGGGGGAAAGAGAGAGAGACTGGGAGAGAGAAAGAGAGACTGGGGGAGAGAGAGAGAGAGACTGGGGGAGAGCAACAGATAGAGAGAGACTGAGGGAGAGAGAGAGAGAGACTGGGGGAGAGAGAGAGAGAGAGAGACGGGGGAGAGAGAGAGAGAGACTGGGGAGAGAGAGAGAGAGACTGGGAGAGAGAGAGAGAGAGAGACTGGGGAGAGACAGAGAGAGAGAGACTGGGAGAGAGAGAGAGAGACTGGGAGAGAGAGAGAGACTGGGGGAGAGAGAGAGAGAGAGACTGGGGGAGAGAGAGAGACTGGGGGAGAGGGAGAGAGAAAGAGACTGGGGAGAGAGAGGGACTGGGGGAGAGAGAGACTGGGGAGAGAGAGAGAGAGAGACTGGGGGCGAGAGAGTGACTGGGTACAGACTAAGCGACCACCAACTGGAAAAGGCAGATACAAGAAATCCTGGCAGCCTAGAGAGAATAGAATATGCGACCAATGTCTGGCTGGCGAGGTTGAAACAGAAATGCATTTCCTCCTAAAATGCGAAAAATTCAACACATCAAGAAACATATTATTCAACAAGCTAAGCCAAACAACCCCAGATTTCAAGGAATTGGATGATCTGTCAAAATTGAGATTAGTCCTAGGAGAAGGAGACAGACCATACCTTGGGGCCAAATATGTAACAACATGTCACAACCTGAGGACTGTTTAAAATTAAGATTGTTTAAAATTAATATTGAACGTACCAAATGAAGTACAAAGACTGTTTAAAATTAATATTGTTTAAAAGTAATATTGTATGTACCCAACAAATGTCAAATCGATTGACACCTACAGAATGTTAGAAAACTGTACCTTTTTGCAATGTAAGCTTTGGCAATATGGTTCTCTGTAAACTTTCATGCCAATAAAGCATTTGAATTGAATTGAATTGAATTGAATTGAATTGAGAGAGAGAGAGAGACTGGGGGAGAAAGAGAGAGAGAGACTGGCGGAGAGAGAGAGAGAGACTGGGGGAGAGAGAGAGAGACTGGGAGAGAGAGAGAGAGACTGGGGAGAGAGAGAGAGAGACTGGGGGAGAGAGAGAGAGACTGGGGGAGA
The DNA here is from genome assembly GCF_052327205.1 of Somniosus microcephalus. NCBI lineage: Eukaryota > Metazoa > Chordata > Chondrichthyes > Squaliformes > Somniosidae > Somniosus > Somniosus microcephalus. Next base: position 6,167 of record NW_028226365.1, on the reverse strand, counting down.
GAGAGAGAGAGACTGGGGGAGAGAGAGAGAGAGAGACTGGGGGAGAGAGCGAGAGAGAGACTGGGGGAGAGAGAGACTGGGGGAGAGAGAGAGAGAGAGACTGGGGGAGAGAGAGAGACTGGGGGAGAGAGAGAGAGAGAGGCTGGGAGAGAGAGAGAGAGAGAGAGACTGGGGGAGAGAGAGAGAGAGACTGGGGGGGAAGAGAGAGAGAGAGACTTGGGGAGAGAGAGACTGGGGAGAGAGAGAGAGAGAGAGAGAGACTGGGGGAGAGAGAGAGAGACTGGGGGAGACAGAGAGAGAGAGACTGGGAGAGAGAGAGAGAGAGACTGGGGGGGAGAGAGAGAGACTGGGGGAGAGAGAGAGAGACTGGGGAGAGAGAGAGAGAGAGAAACTGGGAGAGAGAGAGAGAGAGACTGGGAGAGAGAGAGAGAGAGAGAGAGAGACTGGGAGAGAGAGAGAGAGAATCTGGGAGAGAGAGAGAGAGAGAGAATGAACTGAAAGAGAAAGCTAGAAGGGCTTTCTATGCCATTAAAAGATCAATCCAAATAGAAATACCAATTAGCATTTGGCTCAAAATTTTTAAATCAGTAATTGAACCAATTGCACTCTATGGCAGTGAGGTGTGGGGACCGCTAACACAACAAGAATTTGCAAAATGGGACAAACACCCAATTGAGATCCTACATGCAAAATTCTGTCAAAGTATCCTCCGGACTCAAAGGAAAACCGTAAACAATGCATGCAGGGCAGAACTAGGCCAATATCCATTAATAATTACTATCCAAAAAAGAGCCACCAAATTTTGGAAACACCTAAAAATGAGCAACCCCCACTGCTATCATTACGAAGCCTTGAAATGCCAAGAGAGGACCATAAAGAAGAATACCCTCAGTCAACTAGTCCTGGGACTCAGTGAAGCAACCACTAACACTACTAACAATAACCAGCCCCAGGACAGTGACATCGTAGCACAGAGAATTCGACCCAACACAATTGTCACTAAGCAAAAGGAAAAATACCTGTCATATTGGGCAGAAACAACAAAAACCCAAAACAAACTCAATTGCTACTTGGCCCTAAACAGACAATACAACATGGCTGAATACCTGACCATGGTAAAGGATAGCAAACTGAGAAAAGCCTTGACAAGGTACAGACTTAGTGAACATAGCCTGGCGATCGAAAAAGGCAGACACAGACAGACCCAGCTGCCAAGAGAGGACAGGATATGCTCTCACTGCAGTCAGGGAGTGGTGGAGACAGAGATGCACTTCCTCACAACTTGTGGAAAATATCAGGGCATCAGGGAGAATTTCTACCAAAAATTCACACAAATATGCCCTGAATTCAGAAATGTGAATGACGACCAAAAACGTCCATACCTACTAGGGGAACAGAGAAACTGTGCAACTTTAGCGGCACACTATGTTACAGCTTCAACAAACAGAGGGACAACCAGTAAACCTAAGAAAAGAGTATATACAAATTATACGAATGTATATTTATACACTCAGGGATATATCTGTTTATACACTATATGAATAGATCTGCGTTTTTGTGTTCTACCATAAATGTTTTTCGATGCTTCGGCAACATAAGATGTACCTTATCATGCCAATAAAGTGACATGAATTGAATTGAATTGAATTGAGAGAGAGACTGGGAGAGAGAGAGAGACTCGGGGGAGAGAGAGACTGGGGAGAGACAGAGAGACTGGGGGAGAGAGAGAGAGAGAGACTGGGGGAGAGAGAGAGAGAGAGAAGTGGGGGAGAGAGAGAGAGAGAGACTGGGGGAGAGAGAGAGAGAGAGAGAGATACTGGGGGAGAGAGAGAGAGAGAGAGAGACTGGGGGAGAGACAGAGAGGGAGACTGGGGGAGAGAGAGAGACTGGGGGAGAGAGAGAGACTGGGGGAGAGAGAGAGACTGGGGGGGAGAGAGAGAGAGACGGGGGAGAGAGAGGGAGAGAGGGAGAGACTGGGGGAGAGAGAGAGGCTGGGGGAGAGAGAGAGAGACTGGGGGAGAGAGAGAGAGAGACTGGGAGAGAGAGGAAGAGACTGGGGGAGAGAGAGAGAGACTGGGGAGAGAGAGAGAGACTGGGGAGAGAGAGACTGGGGGAGAGAGAGAGAGACTGGGGGAGAGAGAGAGACTGGGGGAGAGAGAGAGAGACTGGGGAGAGAGAGAGAAACTGGGGGGGAGAGAGAGAGAGTGGGGGAGAGAGAGAGAGTGGGGGAGGGAGAGAGAGACAGGGGCAGAGAGAGAGACTGGGGAGAGAGAGAGACTGGGGAAGAGAGAGAGAGACTGGGGGAGAGAGAGAGGGAGTGGGGGAGAGAGAGAGAGAGTGGGGGAGAGAGAGAGAGAGTGGGGGAGAGAGAGAGAGAGACTGGGGGAGAGAGAGAGAGACTGGGGGAGAGAGAGAGAGACTGGGGGAGAGAGAGAGAGAGACTGGGAGAGAGAGAAAGAGACTGGGGGAGAGAGAGAGAGACTGGGGAGAGAGAGAGAGACTGGGGGGAGAGAGAGAGAGACTGGGGGAGAGAGAGAGAGACTGGGGGAGAGAGAGAGAGACTGGGGGAGAGAGAGAGAGACTGGGGGAGAGAGAGAGAGACTGGGGAGAGAGAGAGAAACTGGGGGAGAGAGAGAGAGAGTGGGGGAGAGAGAGAGAGTGGGGGAGAGAGAGAGAGACAGGGGGAGAGAGAGAGACTGGGGAGAGAGAGAGACGGGGGGGAGAGAGAGAGACTGGGGGAGAGAGAGAGAGAGTGGGGGAGAGAGAGAGAGAGTGGGGGAGAGAGAGAGAGAGTGGGGGAGAGAGAGAGAGACTGGGGAGAGAGAGAGAGACTGGGGTAGAGAGAGAGAGACTGGGGGAGAGAGAGACTGGGGGAGAGAGAGAGAGACTGGGGGAGAGAGAGACTGGGGGAGGGGGGAGAGAGAGACTGGGGGAGAGAGAGAGAGACACGGGGAGAGAGAGAGAGAGAGACTGGGGGAGAGAGAGAAAGAGACTGGGGAGAGAGAGAGAAACACTGGGGGAGAGAGAGAGAGACTAGGGGAGAGAGAGAGAATGGGGGAGAGAGAGAGAGAGACTGGGGGAGAGAGAGAGAGAGACTGGGGGAGAGAGAGAGAGACTGGGGGAGAGAGAGAGACTGGGGGAGAGAGAGAGAGACTGGGGGGAGAGAGAGAGAGAGACTGGGGAGAGAGAGAGACTGGGGGAGAGAGAGAGAGAGACTGGGGGAGAGAGAGAGACTGGGGGGAGAGAGAGAGAGAGACTGGGAGAGAGAGAGAGAGAGAGAGACTGGGGAGAGAGGGAGAGAGACTGGGGGGGAGAGAGAGAGAGAGAATCTGGGAGAGAGAGAGAGAGAGAGAATGAACTGAAAGAGAAAGCTAGAAGGGCTTTCTATGCCATTAAAAGATCAATCCAAATGGAAATACCAATTAGCATTTGGCTCAAAATTTTTAAATCAGTAATTGAACCAATTGCACTCTATGGCAGTGAGGTGTGGGGACCGCTAACACAACAAGAATTTGCAAAATGGGACAAACACCCAATTGAGATCCTACATGCAGAATTCTGTAAAAGTATCCTCCGGACTCAAAGGAAAACCATAAACAATGCATGCAGGGCAGAACTAGGCCAATATCCATTAATAATCACTATCCAAAAAAGAGCCACCAAATTTTGGAAACACCTAAAAATGAGCAACCCCCACTGCTATCATTACGAAGCCTTGAAATGCCAAGAGAGGACCATAAAGAAGAATACCCTCAGTCAACTAGTCCTGGGACTCAGTGAAGCAACCACTAACACTACTAACAATAACCAGCCCCAGGACAGTGACATCGTAGCACAGAGAATTCGACCCAACACAATTGTCACTAAGCAAAAGGAAAAATACCTGTCATATTGGGCAGAAACAACAAAAACCCAAAACAAACTCAATTGCTACTTGGCCCTAAACAGACAATACAACATGGCTGAATACCTGACCATGGTAAAGGATAGCAAACTGAGAAAGGCCTTGACAAGGTACAGACTTAGTGAACATAGACTGGCGATCGAAAAAGGCAGACACAGAGAGACCCGGCTGCCAAGAGAGGACAGGATATGCTCTCACTGCAGTCAGGGAGTGGTGGAGACAGAGATGCACTTCCTCACAGCTTGTGGAAAATATCAGGGCATCAGGGAGAATTTCTACCAAAAATTCACACAAATATGCCCTGAATTCAGAAATGTGAATTACGACCAAAAACTCCCATACCTACTAGGGGAACAGAGAAACTGTGTAACCTTAGCGGCACACTATGTTACAGCTTGCCACAAACAGAGGGACAACCAGTAAACCTAAGAAAAGAGCATATACAAATTATACGAATGTATATTTATACACTCAGGGATATATCTGTTTATACACTGTATGAATAGATCTGCGTTTATGTGTTCAACCATAAATGTTTTTCGATGCTTTGGCAACATAAGATGTACCTTATCATGCAAATAAAGCGATTTGAATTGAATTGAATTGAATTGAGAGACTGGGAGAGAGAGAGAGACTGGGGGGAGAGAGAGACTGGGGGAGAGACAGAGAGACTGGGGGAGAGAGAGAGAGAGAGGCTGGGGGAGAGAGAGAGAGAGAGAGACTGGAGGAAGAGAGAGAGAGAGAGAGAGACTGGGGGAGAGAGAGAGAGAGAGAGAGAGAGATACTGGGGGAGAGAGAGAGAGGGAGACTGGGGGAGAGAGAGAGAGAGAGAGACTGGGGGAGAGAGAGAGAGAGAGAGACTGGGGGAGAGAGAGAGAGACTGGGGGAGAGAGAGAGAGAGAGACTGGGGAGAGAGAGAGAGACTGGGGGAGAGAGAGAGACTGGGGGAGAGAGAGAGAGACTGGGGGGGAGAGAGAGAGAGACGGGGGGAGAGAGAGAGAGACAGAGAGAGAGACTGGGGGAGAGAGAGAGAGACTGGGGGAGAGAGAGAGAGACTGGGGGAGAGAGAGAGAGAGACTGGGAGAGAGAGAAAGAGACTGGGGGAGAGAGAGAGAGACTGGGGAGAGAGAGAGAGACTGGGGAGAGAGAGAGAGACTGGGGAGAGAGAGAGAGACTGGGGGAGAGAGAGAGAGACTGGGGGAGAGAGAGAGAGACTGGGGAGAGAGAGAGAAACTGGGGGAGAGAGAGAGAGAGTGGGGGAGAGAGAGAGAGACAGGGGGAGAGAGAGAGACTGGGGAGAGAGAGAGATGGGGGAGAGAGAGAGAGACTGGGGGAGAGAGAGAGAGAGTGGGGGAGAGAGAGAGAGAGTGGGGGAGAGAGAGAGAGAGTGGGGAGAGAGAGAGAGAGAGACTGGGGAGAGAGAGAGAGACTGGGGTAGAGAGAGAGAGACTGGGGAGAGAGAGACTGGGGGAGAGAGAGAGAGACTGGGGGAGAGAGAGAGAGACTGGGGGAGGGGGAGAGAGAGACTGGGGGAGAGAGAGAGAGACACGGGGAGAGAGAGAGAGAGAGACTGGGGGAGAGAGAGAGAGACTGGGAGAGAGAGAGAGACACTGGGGGAGAGAGAGAGAGACTAGGGGAGAGAGAGAGAATGGGGAGAGAGAGAGAGAGACTGGGGGAGAGAGAGAGAGAGACTGGGGGAGAGAGAGTGAGACTGGGGGAGAGAGAGAGACTGGGGGAGAGAGAGAGAGACTGGGGGGAGAGAGAGAGAGAGACTGGGGGAGAGAGAGAGACTGGGGGAGAGAGAGAGAGAGACTGGGGGAGAGAGAGAGAGAGACTGGGAGAGAGAGAGAGAGAGACTGGGGAGAGAGAGAGAGAGAGACTGGGGAGGGAGAGAGACTGGGGAGAGAGAGAGACTGGGGGGGAGAGAGAGAGAGACTGGGGGGGAGAGAGAGAGAGAGAGAGACTGGGGGAGAGAGAGACTGGGGGAGAGAGAGAGAGGAGAGAGAGAGAGACTGGGGGAGGGAGAGAGAGAGAGAGAGACTGGGGAGAGAGATAGAGACTGGGGGGAGAGAGAGAGACTGGGGGAGAGAGAGAGAGGACTGGGGGGGGGAGAGAGAGAGAGACGGGGGGGAGAGAGAGAGAGACAGAGAGAGAGACTGGGGGAGAGAGAGAGAGAGAGACTGGGAGAGAGAGAAAGAGACTGGGGGAGAGAGAGAGAGACTGGGGAGAGAGAGAGAGATCTGGGGAGAGAGAGAGAGTCTGG